>NC_069508.1:107059991-107239991 GCF_027579735.1 Bombina bombina
GGTAGCGCTTGTATTATAAATTGAAAATAAACTGTTTTCAAACAATCGCTAACCCGATGCGTGCAAAAAGCCAAACATAGGTTTAGCTTTCAACAAAGAATACAAATAGAACAAAGCCAATTTGATGCTTTGTATGCCCTATCCCGTTCATGTATTTGCCCATAGAAATCAATGGAGCAAAAATGGAAAAAATCTAACACCTTACTTGTGTGCAAACCCGATCACATATTCAAAAGTGCGCTAACCTGACATGAATATATAAATATTTCACAGTCCAATGCTCTTGACATAAAAGTTTATGTCCTATTTATTCATAAATACATATTTCTACATATATCTGATGGTATTTTGGTACAGTCTATATCTATATCTAAATCTATCTATATCTATCTATCTATACACACATGATAATATATAGGTATAGTTATATACAGATATATATATATATATGAATATCTATTTATAAATGCATAGATTATATATGTTTATATATGTATACATATGTATTTATACATTTATATGTGTGAATACATATATACACATATAAATACACCCGAGACCTCATATCTTTGAGCAACTTTTTTGTGCAATTTTGTTTTTGTATACTTTTTATTATATGGTAACTGTACTTTGTAATGTATTTTTGATGTGTTGCGCGACACTTGTTTCACGAAACAGTTAACCAGAGCTTTGAGGACACGGTTATCATTCTAGCGTAAATCATGATTGCGCTCAAGAGATCGCATTTACTTTCAACTTGTAATAGAAGCATTGAACCCCACGAGCGCAAACAGTCGCGATAAACCTCTTTTTGCTCGTGCGTAACTCTAAGGGGAGTTCACTAAAATACTTTATGGGACATGAAACCTACACGTTTTCTTTCGTGATTCATTTAGAGCATGTGATTTGTAAAAAACTTTCCAATATACTTCTATCATCTAATTTGTTTTGTTCTCTTGTTAAAATGGATACCTAGGTAGGCTCAATAGCTGCTGATTGGTGACTGCACATATATGTCTTGTTATTGGTCATCCAAAGCATTACGCTAGCGACCAGTAGTGCATTGCTGATTCTTCAACAAATGATACCAAGAGAATGAAGCAAATTAGATAATAAAAGCAAAGTGGAAAGTTGTTTAAAATTGTGTTCTCTATCTAAACCATGAAATAAAAAAATGTGGGTTTCATGTCCCTTTAAGGAGAGACTCTTACTTTACAATATAATTCTCAGTAAAATAGGCCAATGATTTCTACCTATGCCCGAGAGTTTTTAAGAATGAGGCAGTACTGCTTCTGATTGGCTTTTAAAAAAAAGACAGTACTGATTAATTGGTGGATCAGATAATTACGCTTACATGTGGGTTTAAATATAGCGCCGGATGGATGAAGATAGAAGATGCCTCCTGGATGAAGACTTCTGGCCGTCTGGAGGACCACTTCGCCCGGCTTCGTTGAGGACTTCGGCCCGGTTGGGTGAAGACGTCTCACTGTAGGGTGATCTTCAAGGGGTTAGTGTTAGGTTTTATTAAGGGGGTATTGGGTGGGTTTTAGAGTAGGGTTGGGTGTGTGAGTGGTGGGTTTTAATGTTGGGGGGGTATTGTACTTTTTTTCTACAGGTAAAAGAGCTGATTACTTTGGGGCAATGCCCCGCAAAAGGCCCTTTTAAGGGCTATTTGTAATTTAGTATAGGGTAGGGCTTTTTATTATTTTGGGGGTCTTTTTTTATTTTATTAGGGGGATTAGATTAGGTGTAATTAGTTTTAAAAACTTGTAATTATTTTATTATTTTCTGTAATTTAGTGTTTTTTTGTAGTTTCGTTTATTTAATTGTAATTAATTTAATTTAATTTAGGTAATTAATTTAATTATAGTGTAGTGTTAGGTGTAATTGTAACTTAGGATAGGTTTTATTTTACAGGTAAATTTGAATTTATTTTAGCTAGGTAGTTATTAAATAGTTAACTATTGTACCTAGTTAAAATAAATACAAAGTTGCCTGTAAAATATAAATAAACCCTAAGCTAGATACAATGTAACTATTAGATATATTGTAGCTAGCTTTGGGTTTATTTTATAGGTAAGTATTTAGTTTAAATAGGAATAATTTAGTTAATAATATTAATTTTATTTAGATTTATTTAAATTATATTTAAGTTAGGGGGGGTTAGGGTTAGGGTTAGACTTAGGTTTAGGGGTTAATACATGTAATATAGTGGCAGCGACGTTGGGGGCGGCAGATTAGGGGTTAATAAGTGTAGTTAGGTTGCGGCGACATTGGGGGTGGCAGATTAAGGGTTAATAAATATAATGTAGGTGTCGGCGATGTTAGGGGCTGCAGATTAGGGGTTCATAAGTATAATGTAGGTGGCGGCGGTGTCCGGAGCGGCAGATTAGGGGTTAATAATATAATGCAGGTGTCGGCGATGTCGGGGTCGGCAGATTAGGGGTCAATAAGTGTAGTTAGGTTGCGGCGACATTGGGGGTGGCAGATTAAGGGTTAAAAAATATAATGTAGGTGTCGGCGATGTTAGGGGCAGCAGATTAGGGGTTCATAAGTATAATGTAGGTGGCGGTGGTGTCCGAAGCGGGAGATTAGGGGTTAATATAATGCAGGTGTCGGCGATGTCGGGGTCAGCAGATTAGGGGTTAATAAGTGTAATATTAGGGGTGTTTAGACTCGGGGTTCATGTTAGGGTGTTAGGTGTAAACGTAAATGTTCTTTCCTCATAGGAATCAATGGGCTGCGTAAGGAGCTGAACGCTGCTTTTTTGCAGCGGTTAGGTTTTTTTTCAGTCGGTTGGTATTACAGTGAGATGTGGAGCTAAATTTTGCTCTCCGCTTACTTTTCTGAGGCTAACGCCGGGTTTGTAAAAACCCATAATACCAGCATTGTTTGTAGGTGAGCGGTGAGCAGAAACTGCTCGTTAGCACCGCACAGCTTTATCGACAAAACTACCCGATTGTTTGGCCGGACTGACTAACTGACACACTAACCTATTACCACAAGCAAAGGATCCATTTTAGTTTGGTGATGTACAGTTTTTTTCTTACATAATTCCTGTTGCCTATAAACCACTAAAGAACCCTTATAGAGAATAAAATGACACTTTCATTAGAACATGCATTTTTATCATAATCAGCCCTGCAATTCCATGTGTTTAACTCCCACAAACTATTGCTAATGAAAATGGTTATGGAAATATCTAATCTGATAACATTGTATTATTTAGTAGAGATGTCTTCAGACAAATTGAAATTTTGCCAGTATTTATGCTAATTCAGCAAGGCATTCTATACACGAACAGCCTAATACATTTTTGGGACTAAACGGAAGAACAAATGATTGACCAAATCAATCTGTTCATTTGTTTGTATCAAAACAAAGGTGCAGGAAGGAGTAAGGATGGGGTAAAGAACTATATTGTTTGGCTAATCAGCTCTTTTATTTATAATGATGGACAGGGGGTCTGACCATTCATATGCCTAGCATCTGTAATGCTCGTGGGATGTTTCCCTATAAAACCAAACTTGGCCAGTAATACTCTTATCCCGGCGTTAAGTGGAAGGATAAGGAAATATCCCAGAACAAAGTGAGTGTAAGAAATTAGGAAAGCAGTACTCACGGTAGACAGGGTAGTCCTTCACGGCAATAAGATCAAGGCTGAGAATGATCAGAGACAGGCAGAGTTCGGCAACAGAAAGGCAATCCAGCAGTTTAGCAGTTCAGGGGTAAACCAGTAGAATGGTCAGGAACAGGCAGAGGTCAGCAACAAAAGGTAATCCAGCAGTTTAGCAGTTCAGGGGTAAACCAATAGAATGGTCAGGAACAGGGGGAAGTCAGCAACAAAAGATAATTCAGCAGTTTAGCAGTTCAGGGGTAAACCATTAGAATGGTCAGACAAGCAGATTTCAGTAACAATAAGGCAATCCAGCAATTCAAGGGTTAAGCAGCAGAGTGGTCAAACAAGCATAGTTCAGTAACAATATGGCAATCCAATAATTCAAGGGTTAAGCAGCAGAGTGGTCAGACAAGCAGAGTTCAGTAACAATATGGCAATCCAGAAATTCAAGGGTTAAGCAGCAGATTGGTTAGACAAGCAGAGTTTAATAACAATAAGGCAATAAAAGTAACAGCAGTTCAGAATGATAGCACCCAGGAAGCACAAGGTAATTAATGCAGGTACTTACATAGATGCAGATTTGCGCCAAGAGGAATCACAGACCGGCATCAGAGGGAAATGACGTGCGGCGATGATGTCATCACTGCATGCCCACAGGATCCGCCGTGTCCATGGCAACGGCCATAGCAACAGGACGGGGTGGCGAGAGGAGCTGAGGAGCAGAGTGACACAGCCCCCCTTTCAAGGGTTACCTCCGGGAACCAAGAGCCGGCTTGGAGGGGTGACCAAGATAAAACTTGGAGACCAGGGAAGGAGCATGTACATCACTGGCAGGGACACAGGAACGATCCGCTACAGAGTAACCCTTCCAGTGCACCAGGTATTGAAGCTGTCTTCGTTTATACCTGGAGTCCAGGATCTTAGCGATTTCATACTCTGGTTCACCATGAACGAAGAGTGGAGGAGATGGAGGTCTGAGTCGAGTATATCTATTCATGATGTAGGGCTTGAGGAGTGAGACATGGAACACTGGGTGGATGTGCAGGGTCCTGGGCAAGTCCACTTTGTAAGCAACAGGAGAAAGTCTTTTGAGGACTTTATAAGGACCAATATACGAGGTCCTAATTTGTGACAAAGTTGACGTAAGCGGATATGTCAGGTAGAGACCCAGACATGATCACCTGCAACAAAGGCACGAATATTAGCTTGATTATGATTGGAAAACCTCTTGTAGCTGGAGGTGGTTGAGTGTAACTGAGAGCGTATTCATTGCCAATGGGTAGTGTGGTCAGTGAAGCGGCGTTTTGTAGCAGGGACCCCTGTGGATTGAGCTGAAAGAGGAAAAACACAAGGTTGATAACCAGCTGCGGCCTGGAAAGGGGAGAATCGTAGAGAAGAATGCCAATGAGTGTTCTTTGCCAGTTCAGCTAGGGGTAACAACTTAGACCAATTAGTATGCTTCAAGATCCTGATTGGTTCTCTCCGTCTGCCCGTTAGTCTGGGGGTGATAACTAGAGGACAAAGAAACAGTGGTTCCAAGCAATTTGCAAAAGCTTCTCCAAAAGGTAGAAATAAATTGAGGTCCTCTGTCAGAGACAACATTCACTGGTATACCAAGGAGCCATACCACGTGTAACAGAAAAAGAGTGGACAATTCTTGGGCTGTAGGTAACTTAGTTAAAGGTGAGCAAGTTTGGAGAAACGATCCACAGGGGCTTTAGATGGTTTTCTTGACTGGGCACGTTGCAGTCTTTGAAGAAGAGAGGTGTTGAGATGAACAACCACACAGGAAGGAGGTATGATGTTTTCGATAGGAGCTTCAGAAGAGTCATTAGACTGATGAAACTGATGAGAAAGCTCATCAGCCTTTTTATTCTTGGTCCCTGGAAGGTAAGAGACTATGAAGTTAAAACGAGAAAAGAACAAGGCCCACCTGGCCTGTCGAGGATTGAGTCGATGAGCAGTCTCTAGGTTCATCAGGTTCTTGTGATCTGTGATGATTTTAATGGGGTTGGCAGTACCCTCAAACCAATGTTGCCACTCTTAATGGCTAGGAGCTCATGATTCCCCACATCGTAGTTCCTTTCTGCAGGGGTAAAACACATAGAGAAAAAGGCTACAGACTGCCACTTGGAGGTAGAAAGGTCCCTCTGAGTCAGGACAGCACCAGCTCCTTTTTCAGAGGCATCAACCTCTAAAGTGAACTGCTGGTCAGGGTCAGGATGATGTAGCACAGGAGTAGAACAAAAGACCTCCTTTAGATGAGAAAAAGCATCCACAGCTACTGGAGGCCAACTTTTTAATCTCTGTTTCGTTTGGTCAGCTCAGTGAGTGGGGCAACTATTCTGGAGAAGGTCTTTATGAACTTGTGATAATAGTTGGAAAACCCCAAGAATCTCTGTAGTTCCTTCAATTTGGTGGGTTGAGGCCATTCTAGAACTGCGGTTAGCTTAGTAGGATCCATGGCAAAACCTTCATTTGAGATAACATATCCATGGAACTGAATCTGGATTTGATCGAATTCGCACTTCTCCAATTTGGCTACCAGAGAATTGTTTCTGTAACGAAGAAGTACCTGTTTCATATGCTCATGATGCTCCTTCAGGGTGGTGGAGAATATGAGGATGTCATCCAAATAGACAATGACAGTACGATTAAGGAGGTCACGGAAGATATCATTGAAGCTTGAAAGATAGCAGGGATATTGCATAGCCCAAAAGGCAATACTAAATATTCATAGTGCCCAGATCTCGTGTTGAAGACAGTTTTCAATTTATGTCCTGGGAAGATACGAATGAGATTATATGCTCCCCAAAGATCAAGTTTCGTAAAGTAACAAGCATTTTGGAGTGAATCATATAGTTCAGTGATTAAGGGAATAGGATAACCGTTCTTAATAGTTATGTTGTTTAGGGCTCTGTAGATAATGCAGGGTCTCAAACCACCATCCTTCTTACTGACAAAAAAGAAACCAGTCCCAGCAGGAGAGGAGGAAGGGCGAATAAAGCCTTTAGCTAAGTTCTTTTGAATATATTCCTCCATGGCCTTGGTTTCAGCCGTGGAGAACGGATAAGTCCTTCTTTTAGGAAGTGGAGCTCCAGGAAAGAGGCCGATTTTGCAGGCATATGGGTGGTGAGGTGGTAGCACACCAGCTGCTTTCTTTTCAAGCACATCCATATATTCAGCATACACCGAGGGAAGAGTACAAGAAGTTTGAAGATTGGCTATAGGGGTTTGATGCAATGGAGTAACCTTAGCCAGACAGGAGTAAAAACAGGATTTACCCCAGGAAGCCAACTGTCCCTCAGTCCATCGAATTGAAGATTGTGTTTGCGCAACCAAGGAAGACCAAGGATAACTGATTGTGCAGGAGAATGGGTGACATCAAATTGTAACTGTTCAGAATGTAAGACTCCCACAGTCATGGTTAGAGGTGCTGATTCGAAATGGATTAAGCCTGATCCAAGTGGTGTGCCATTCAGAGTGGTTATCTTCAGTCATTGTTTTTTCTGCAGAAGAGGCAAACCTGCTTGGATCATGAAACGATGGTCTAGAAAATTTCCAGCTGCCCTCAAATCAACAAAGGCCTGTGTGTGAACAGAGTTCTGAAGAAAGGTGAGGGTAATAGGTACCAAGATCCGAGAAGAGTGAGTGTAATTAGTAGTGGCCATGCATAGAGGTACCCCGCATTTATCCTCTAAGCGTTGGCTTTTCCCGGCCGTATATCACAGTTCTTTAGTTGATGTGAAACGGAACCACAATAAAAGCATAGTCTCAACCTCCTTCTTCTCTCTCTTTCGGATTCAGAGGACTTAAGGGAAGAGAGATCCATAGGTTCCTACTCAGAGGTAACTGGAGGTCCAGGAGATATAGAGGGCAGTCTAGTGGCTAGATGGGTAGGAGTACGAGAGGGCAGGACTCTGCAAGTTCTCTCTCTTTCAGCTTGTCGCTCCTCAAAGCGAGAATCCATATTAATACACAGTTCTATAAAGTCATCCAGGGTAGATGAAACATCACGATAAGTGAGCTCATCCTTGATGCGTTTATGTAGCCCTCTCAGGAAGGCTGCCTTGAGAGCACTGCAATCCCAACTGGTCTCATGTGCCAAGGTGCGAAATTCAATGTTGTATTCTATAGCAGAAGCACAACCAGAGGTCCCAAACATGGAAGAGAGTGCCAAAATAAAGGTATCAGCATTGTTCAGGAGTTGAGCGCCTTGTTCCAATATGGGAGAGACCCAGGCTAGGGCCTTATCCTTCAACAAGAAAACAATTAAAGTGACCTTTGACTGATGAGGGTCATTGCAAAATGCAGTCTGCACTGGTTGAGAAATCCTCTACAGTCGGTAGAGCCATTATACTTGTGAGGCAAGGGTATCCGGGGTATGCTACCAGAAGCAGGTGAGGAGGTTGTGGTATTAGCAGCAGGAGCAGGCTGTACGGCAACAGGAGCAGTTTTTGTCAGGAATAAGTGAGGTTAGCATAGCGGTTATAGTCTCTAACTTAGAATACAGACTCTGCAAGTGTGTGGCGTGGGTCCCCAGCATTTGTCCCTGCAGAGAGATTGCTCTTGCTACCTCATTTGGGTCCATGGCCCAAGTATAATGTAATGGGATATTTCCCTATCAGACCAAACTTGGCCAGTAGAATGGTCAGACAAGCAGAGTTCAGTAACAATAAGGCAATCCAGCAATTCAAGGGTAACAACAACAGAGTGGTCAGAGTAACAGCAGTTTGGAATAATAGCACCTAGGAAGCACAAGACTAACCTATTCTTGGGCACTGAAGGTAAGTAACGCTGGTGCAGATTCGCGCCAAGGGGACTGACAGACTGGCATCAGAGGGAAATGACGTGGTGCGATAACGTCAATGGCAACGGCTACAGGAACAGGACGGGGCGGCGAGAGGAGCTGAGAAGCGCTGAGGAGTGGCGTGACATAGCATCCTCTGTCCAATCCTGCCATAGTATTGCTAATGTTTGATTTTAGTTATACAGGCTTTTCCATTCAATTCTTAACCTAGCAAAGAGAGGTAGGAGACTAGAGGAGGCTCAGAAATGTTTAATCATTTTGACTAGAGCAAATTCTTACACATTTGGATCATCACAAATTATCCAAATTCCCATGCCTAATGCTAACAAATCCAAACCCAATTATTTAGCCTAAACGGATGCCCACATGAATAAAATTTGGCCAAACAAAGCATTGGGAAACAGATCTTTCTTTTTTATGGGCCCTTTCACATATCTATTATTTAGATTTAGCTTAATGTTTTGTATTTCTGCATTAATAAATCATTTTAGGAATATAAATAAACGTTTGAAATGTATTAAAATAACTAAAAATGAGATAACTAAAAAGAGGCACTGTTATAACCTAATATATTTAAAGAATGTAACTAGAAATTGATATGAGACCATAATAAATAAATAAATACATTTAAAAAAACATTGTAAAGAGAAAATTGTAACCTTAAGGACTGAATTCTGAAACACAATGTCCCTAATCATTTACAAGGAAATCACACAGCTCCAAATAAATACCTACAATGAAAAAAGGTCTGTTCTTCCAATGTAACCTTGGACGTGAAGCTCAGGATACGTATGATAGATCACTGTAGCAGAGAGAGACACACAGCGTATCATATGCAATGAATATTGATAATCATAGAACCAGAATTGTTATAACTTAGAGCTGATAATTTTTATTGAGGATATTTTTTTTAATTGATGATAATTTTAATAAAGCTTTTTTTTTTTTTTTTCCTCTGGTCTCAGTTTAATTGATAGATGAAACACAATTAAAATGATTCAGGTTGCATATGCATTATCCTTGGCAAATAATATATTTAGTATTATGGAGTTGCCAACATAACCTTGTCACAAAATGAATAACCACTTTTATGTATTAGATTATATTTACAGCAGGGCTCGAGAAACTCAGGTACCAGGTAGTCACTAGCACCTTAAAATTAGGCCCTGGGGCTCTAGTTTAGAGCCCATAAGACACCCATAAGTGGCCCCACTTCCCTCTGCCACCAGCCACATCAGCAATTCGGTGCGGCCAGATCCTTTCTAGGCCTTGCAGCTGTGAAAGTGAAAGTTTCCCAAACCTCAAAATGCCTATAAATACACCCCCCACCACACCCACAATTCAGTTTTACAAACTTTGCCTCCTATGGAGGTGGTGAAGTAAGTTTGTGCTAGATTTCTACGTTGATATGCGCTTCTCAGCATGCTGAAGCCCGGTTCCTCTCAGAGTGCAGTGAATGACAGAGGGATGTGAAGGGATGGTCATCCTAACAGGGATCTATTTTATAGGTTCTCTGTTATTGGTCGTAGAGATTCATCTCCTACCTCCCTTTTCAGATCGACGATATACTCTTATATACCATTACCTCTGCTGATTCTTGTTTCAGTACTGGTTTGGCTATCTACTTTGTGTAGATGAGTGTCTTTTGGTAAGTATGTTTTCCTTTATTAAAACACTCTCAGCTATGGTTTGGCACTTTATATGTAAAGTTCTAAACATAATGTTTGTACTTATATTTGCCATGATTCAGGTTTATCACTATATTTCCTTTTTGCAGACTGTCAGTTTCATTTTGGGAAATGCATATAAAAAAAAAAAAAAAAAATGTCTTACCTGAAAATTTTCAAATTGAATTTCTTTCTAAATTGCGGGCTGTTATGCTTGCTGGTGCGCAAAATGCTATAATTTATTGCGTCATTTTTGGTGCAAGACTTTTTTGGCATGAGAATTACGCTTTTTGTCGTATTTTCATCATTTCCGGCGTCTTAGTTGGCGCCGAGAATTTTCACGTAGTTGCGTCATCTATGACGCTCGTGTTTGTTGCAGACGTTTTTGGCGCCAAAAATATTTTGTCAGTTGTGGTCGTCATACTTGGCGCCCAACTTTTGACATTATTTAAGTCTTCATGTATTTTTGCTTCTGGTTTCCAAAGGCTTATTTTGTTTGCATTTTTTCCCATTCCTGAAACTGTCATATAAGGAAATTGATAATTTTGCTTTATATGTTATTTTTTCTCTTACATATCATGTCTAAATCTGATCCTGTTTCAGAATACCCTATTGGAATCCAGCTGCCTGATGTCAGTTCTACCAAAGCTAAGTGCATTTGTTGTAAACTTGTGGTAACTGACTGTACCTCCGGCTGTAATTTGTGATAGTTGTCATGACAAACTTTTACATGCAGACAATATTTCCATTAGTAGTAATCCATTACCTGTTGTTATTCCTTCAACATTTAATGCTCAGGATATTCCTGTTAATGTGAGAGAATTTGTTTCTAATTCTATTCAGAAGGCTTTGTCTGTCATACCACCTTCTAATAAACGTAAAAGTTTTAAAACTTCTCATAAAATTGATGAATTTTTACATGACAGACAACATTCTGATTTATCTATCTCTGATGAGGATCTATCTGGTTCAGAAGATTCTGCATCAGATATTGACACTGACAAATCTTCATACTTATTTAAAATGGAGTATATTTGTTCCTTATTGAAAGAGGTGTTGATTGCATTAGATATGGAGGAGACTAGTCCTCTTGATATTAAAACTAGTAAACGTTTAAATTCAGTTTTTAAACCTCATGTAGCTACTCTAGAGGTTTTTCCAGTTCCTGATGCTGTTTCAGATGTAATTTCTAAGGAATGGAATAGACTGGGTACCTCATTTACTCCTTCTTCAAGGTTTAAGAAGCTGTACCCTTTGCCGTCTGATAGATTGGAGTTTTGGGAAAAGATCCCCGAAGTTGATGGGGCCATCTCTACTCTTGCTAAACGTCCTACTATTCCTACGGAAGATAATACTTCTTTTAAAAATCCTTTAGATAGGAAACTTGAATCTTATCTAAGGAAGGCTTATTTATGTTCAGGTCATCTTCTTAGGCCTGCTATTTCTTTGGCTGATGTTGCAGCTGCTTCAACTTTTTGGTTGGAAACCATAGCGCAACAAGTATCTGATAATAATGTGTATAGCATTGTTAAGTTAATTCAACATGCTAATAATTTCATTTGTGATGCCATTTTTTATATCATTAGAATTGATGTCAGGTATATGTCTTTAGCTATATTAGCTAGAAGAGCTTTATGGCTTAAATTTTGGAATGCTGATATGACTTCTAAATCAACGTTGCTATCTCTCTCTTTCCAAGGTAATAAATTATTTGGTTCTCAGTTGGATTCAATTATTTCAACTGTCACTGGGGTTAAGGGTAGTGATGTCGCGAACTGTTCGCCGGAGAACAGTTCCTGGCGAACTTAGCTTGTTTGCGTTCACCGCGGCGGGCGAACATATGCGATGTTCGATCCGCCCCCTATTCGTCATCATTGAGGAAACTTTGACCGGGTATCTCACAGCCTGCAGACCCATTTGAGCCAATAAGCAGCAGACACTCCCTCACAGACCCTCCCAGCTCCTGGGCAGCAGCCATTTTAGATTCATTACGATCTTGCATTGTTAGTGAGAGGAGGTTTAGTTCTGCTGCTGCTGATATTATAGGGAAATAGATAGCTAGGCTAGTGTATTTAGTGTCCACTACAGTCCTGAAGGACTCATCTAATCTCTGCTGTAAGGACAGCACCCCAAAAAGCCCTTTTTAGGGCTAGAACTTCAGCCCAAAAAGCCCTTTTTAGGGCTAGAAATTCAGTGTTTTTTTTTTTTTTATTATTTGTAATTTTATTTGCATTTGCCTGGCTGTCAGCCTGTGTGTGAGGCTCACAGCATATACTGTCATTAGTGCCACCACTGATATCTGCTTAACATTAGTGTAATTTTTTTTAAAAAAAACTTTTAAATCATTTTGCTAGTGTAATCTAATTTCATTTTCTATCAGGCCTGTGTGTCAGGCTCACACAGCATATACTGTGGTTAATTGCTCTGTGCCAGCCACCACTCATATCTGCTTAACATTAGTGTAAATTTAAAAAAAAAACTTTTAAAGCATTTTGCTAGTGTAATCTAATTTCATTTTCTATCAGGCCTGTGTGTCAGGCTCACTGAGCATATACTGTGGTTAATTGCTCTGTGCCAGCCACCACTCATATCTGCTTAACAACAATAACATTAGTGTAAATTTAAAAAAAAAACTTTTAAATCATTTTGCTAGTGTAATCTAATTTCATTTTCTATCAGGCCTGTGTGTCAGGCTCACACAACATATACTGTGGTTAATTGCTCTGTGCCACCACTGATATCTGCTTAACAATCATTAGTGTAAAATTAAAAAAAAAACTTTTAAATCATTTTGCTAGTGTAATCTAATTTCATTTTCTATCAGGCCTGTGTGTCAGGCTCACACAGCATATACTGTGGTTAATTGCTCTGTGCCAGCCACCACTCATATCTGCTCAACATTAGTGTAAATTTTAAAAAAAAAACTTTTAAATCATTTTGCTAGTGTAATCTAATTTAATTTTCTATCAGGCCTGTGTGTCAGGCTCACACAGCATATACTGTGGTTAATTGCTCTGTGCCACCACTGATATCTGCTTAACAATCATTAGTGTAAATTTAAAAAAAAAAAACTTTTAAATCATTTTGCTAGTGTAATCTAATTTCATTTTCTATCAGGCCTGTGTGTCAGGCTCGCACAGCATATACTGTGGTTAATTGCTCTGTGCCACCACTGATATCTGGTGTAACATTAGTGTAAAATTAAAAAAAAAAAACTTTTACATCATTTTGCTAGTGTAATCTAATTTCATTTTCCATCAGGCCTGTGTGTCAGGCCCACATCATATACTTTGATTAATAGCTCTGTTTTCCACCACTTATATCTGGTGTAACATTAGTGTAATTTTTTTTTTAAAAAAAAACTTTTACATCAGTCCTCTTCTAGTGTTATTTAATTTTAGTTGCCAGGCCAGCCTGCCACTAGTGCCAGCCTGTGTGTCAGGCTGCCAACACATACTGTGCCTACTTCTATCCTGAGTGCCACCACTCCTATCTGTCTGCTAGCGCAATTGAATTGCAGTTGCCTGCCTGCCAGCGTGTGTGCCAGGCTCACTTGCCAACTAGTGCCACCAATCATATTTGTTATAACAGTATTTTAAATATTTAATAAAAAAACTTTTTTGACTTTTTTTACACTACCTGATCGATACTACATCATGCCTGATGTTTTAAAGCACGTTATTAAAAAATTTTTTTAGGAATGTTAGGTGATTAAGGCCCTTTATAGCTTAAAACCAGACTCTGCATCAACTATGTAATTTTCCATGGGAGTTTTGCCATGGATCCCCCTCCAGCATGCCACAGTCCAGGTGTTAGTCCCCTTGAAACAACTTTTCCATCACTATTGTGGCCAGAAAGAGTCCTTGTGGGTTTTAAAGTTTGCCTGCCTATTGAAGTCAATGGCGGTTTGCGCGGTTCGCCGGTTCACGAACAGTAGCGGAAGTTCGAGTCTGCCGTTCGCGAACCGAAATTTTAAGGTTCGCGACATCACTAGTTAAGGGAACTTTTTTGCCTCAGAATAAAAAATCTAAGGGTAAATTTAAGGCTGCTAACCGTTTTCATTTCTTTTGACAAAATAAGGAACAGAAACCTGATCCTTCCCCTAAGGGAACGGTTTCCAATTGGAAGCTTTCTTCAGTCATGAATAAATCCAAGCCATTTAAAAGATCTAAATCAGCCCCCAAGTCCGCATGAAGGGGCGGCCCTCATTCCAGCTCAGCTGGTAGGGGGCAGACTAAAAATTTTCAAGGATGTTTGGATCAATTCAATCCAAAATCATTGGATTCAGAACATTGTTTCTCAAGGGTACAGAATAGGTTTCAAAGTAAGACCGCCTGTGAGAAGTTTCTTTCTCTCACGCATTCCAGTGAACCCAGAAAAGGCTCAGGCTTTCCTGAAGTGTGTTTCAGACCTGGAGGTATCTGGGGTAATTGTGCCAGTTCCTGTTCAGGAACGGGGTCTGGGGTTTTATTCAAATCTGTTGATTGTCCCAAAGAAGGAGAATTCTTTCAGACCAGTTCTAGATCTAAATATTTTGAATCGTTATGTGAGAATACCAACATTCAAAATGGTGACTATAAGGACTATTCTGCCTTTTGTTCAGCAAGGGCATTATATGTCCACAATAGACTTACAGGATGCATATATTCATATTCCGATTCATCCAGATCACCATCAGTTCCTGATATTCTCTTTTCTAGACAAGCATTACCAATTTGTTGCTCTTCCTTTTGGCCTAGCGACAGCTCCAAGGATCTTTTCAAAGGTTCTCGGTGCCCTACTCTCTGTAATCAGAGAGCGGGGTATTGCGGTGTTTCCTTATTTGGACGATATCTTGGTACTGGCTCAGTCTTTACGTTCTGCAGAATCTCAAACAAATCAACTAGTGTTGTTTCTTCGAAAACATGGTTAGAGGATAAATTTACCAAAAAGTTCTTTGACTCCTCAGACAAGGGTAACCTTTTTAGGTTTCTAAATAGATTCAGTATCCATGACTCTGTCTCTAACAGACAAGAGACGTCTGAAATTGGTTGCAGCTTGTCAGAACCTTCAGTTTCTATCATTCCCTTCAGTAGCTATGTGCATGGAGGTTTTAGGTCTCATGACTGCAGCATCGGACGCGATCCCCTTTGCTCATTTTCACATGAGACCTCTTCAGCTTTGTATGCTGAATCAATGGTGCAGGGATTATACAAGGATATCACTATTAATATCCTTAAATCCCAATGTTCGACTATCTCTGACTTGGTGGTTAGATCACCATCGTTTAGTTCAAGGGGCCTCTTTTGTTCATCCAACCTGGACTGTGATCACAACAGATGTGAGTCTTTCAGGTTGGGGAGCTGTCTGGGGATACCAATCAATATTTTGGAACTCCGTGCGATTCTCAGAGCTTTTCAGTTTTGGCCTCTTCTGAAGAGAGAACCGTTTATTTGATTTCAGACAAACAATGTCACAATCATGGCATATGTCAATCATCAAGGCGGGACTCACAGTCCTCAAGCTATGAAAGAAGTATCTCGGATACTTGCTTGGGCGGAATCCAGCTCCTGTCTAATTTCAGCGGTCAATATCCCAGGCATAGACAATTGGGAAGCGGATTATCTCAGTCGCCAGACTTTACATCCGGGAGAGTGGTCTCTTCACCCAGATGTGTTTTTTCAGATTGTTCAGATGTGGGGGCTTCCAGAAATAGATCTGATGGCTTCTCATCTAAACAGGTAACTTCCCAGGTATCTGTCCAGGTCCAGGGATCCTCAGGCGGAAGCCGTGGATGCGTTGACACTTCCTTGGAATTATCAACCTGCTTATATCTTTCCGCCTCTAGTTTTTCTTCCAAGAGTGATTTCCAAAATCATAATGGAGTGTTTGTTTGTACTGCTGGTGGCTCCAGCATGGCCACACAGGTTTTGGTATGCAGATCTTGTTCAAATGTCCAGTTGCCAACCTTGGCCACTTCCGTTAAGGCCAGACCTTCTATCTCAAGGCCCATTTTTCCATCAGGATCTCAAATCATTAAATTTGAAGGTATGGAGATTGAACGCTTAGTGCTTAGTCATAGAAGTTTCTCTGACTCAGTGATTACTACTATATTGCAGGCTCGTAAATCTGTGTCTAGAAAGATTTATTACCGAGTTTGGAAGACTTACATTTCATGGTGTTCTTCTCATAAATTCTCTTGGCATTCTTTTACAATTCCTAGAATTTTACAGTTTCTTCAGGATGGTTTAGATAAGGGTTTGTCTGCAAGTTCCTTGAAAGGACATATCTCTGCTCTTTCTGTTCTGTTTCCACAGAAAAATTGCTAATCTTCCTGATATTCATTGTTTTGTACAGGCTTTGGTTCGTATCAAGCCTGTCATTGAATCAATCTCTCCTCCTTGGAGTCTTAATTTGGTTTTGAAAGCTTTACAGGCTCCTCCATTTGAGCCTATGCATTCTCTGGACATTAAATTACTTTCTTGGAAAGTATTGTTCCTTTTGGCCATCTCTTCTGCTAGAAGAGTTTCTGAAGTATCTGCTCTTTCTTGTGAGTCTCAATTTCTGATTTTTCATCAGGATAAGGCGGTTTTGCAGACTTCATTTAAATTTTTACCTAAGGTTGTGAAATCCAACAACATTAGTAGAGAAATTGTTGTCCCTTCATTGTGTCCTAATCCTAAGAATTCTCTGGAGAGATCTTTACATTCTTTGGATGTGGTTAGAGCTTTGAAATATTATGTTGAAGCTACTAAAGATTTCAGAAAGACTTCTAGTCTATTTGTTATCTTTTCTGGTTCTAGGAAAGGTCAGAAGGCTTCTGCCATTTCTTTGGCATCTTGGTTAAAGCTTTTGAGTCATCATGCTTATTTGGAGTCGGGTAAATCCCTGCCTCAGAGGATTACGGCTCATTCTACTAGGTCAGTTTCCACTTCCTGGGCTTTTAAGAATAAAGCTTCTGTTGATCAGATTTGCAAAGCAGCAAATTGTTCTTCTTTGCATACTTTTACTAAATTCTACCATTTTGATGTTTTTTCTTCTTCAGAAGCAGTTTTTGGTAGAAAAGTACTTCAGGCAGCTGTTTCAGTTTGATTCTTCTGCTTATATTTTCAGTTTTTTTCATTATAAAATTAAAACTTTTTGATTTGGGTTGTGGATTAATTTTTCAGCGGAATTGGCTGTCTTTAATTTTATCCCTCCCTCTCTAGTTACTCTTGCGTGGAGTGCCACATCTTGGGTATTTGCTATCCCATACGTCACTAGCTCATGGACTCTTGCCAATTTCATGAAAGAAAACATAATTTTTTGTAAGAATTTATCTGATAAATTCATTTCTTTCATATTGGCAAGAGTCCATGAGACCCACCCTTTTTATGGTGGTTATGATTTTTTTGTATAAAGCACAATTCCAATTCCTTGTTGATGCTTTCGCTCCTTTCTTATCACCCCACTTCTTGGCTATTAGTTAAACTGAATTGTGGGTGTGGTGTATTTATAGGCATTTTAAGGTTTGGGAAACTTTGCCCCTCCTGGTAGGAATGTATATCCCATATGTCACTAGCTCATGGACTCTTGCCAATATGAAAGAAATGAGTTTATCAGGTAAATTTTTACATAAATTATGTTTTTAAACAATTTTCCATTTAACTTCTGTCATCAGATTTGCTTCATTCTCTTTGTATCTTTTGCTGAAAAAGCAGCAATGCACTACTAGGAGCTAGCTGAACACATCAGGTGAGCCAAAGACAACAGGCATCTAAGTGCAGCCACCAATCAGCAGCTAGTTCCCTACCTAGGTATGTTTTTCAACAAAGAATTAAAAGATATTGTATGCTCTGACTCAGGAAAGATTTTTTGGGGTTTTTATGTCCCTTTAAGTTGGATGTGATATTGTGTCTTGTGCGGAAGTGGGCAGAAACTCCTAGCAACATGCACACAACACTGGTAAAGCAGAATAAATGTGGTGCTGGGCTTTGCACTGTGTTTTATTAAATATCCCACGTATAAGGCGAAGTGGCATCTATATGTGAGCATATCCTAGGTCGCTACGGGAGGTTTTCATCGAGGACTGAATTCCAGCATCCACCTTCTGGGGTTACAGCGTCGCTGGGCAGAGTCACCATTGAGGAGTCAGCCGAACGGCTCTGAAGTTTCGGTCCGCCCACTATTGCACTACATGTGCACATTCGTTTGTGAGTATATTACTTATTGTACGGATCACTGGTTATCGTGCTGATTGGAACTTGCTGCACCAAGAGCGCCTCTTTTATAGGACATATATCATTTTGCACACATCTTGGAGAGAGCGGCTCATCATCCTATGGACCTAATTGATGGACTTTATATTATTTTCTCAACATCGGTTTGAGTATTCACCAGAGGGTCTTATTATAAGTATTCATTAACCCCTTTGTTTTCTTTTTTTCTCTTATTTTATGCTGGGAATTATCTGGACTATCACTACATTATTATAATATAATAACATCTAATATAATAACATCTTATATACTGCATTATATTGATTACTATCTACGTTGATATTGGTATATTAAGAGGTCTAATATTTATTGTGGTCTTGTATATTGGCGCACCTCCTTTCTATCTGGTTAGCACAGAGGTTGTACTGTGCTTTCCCAACACTTCTTAATACAGTATTATTCATTTTGGATTCATTTGAATCTAATCTTTATTAACCCACTGAGAAATATAAAGAGAAATATTTGCTCCTCTGAGCTGAGGTATAATAATTTTGCAATTTAAAATATTTAGGCCTAGATTTAGAGTTGGGCGGTAGCCGTGAAAACCAGCGTTAGAGGCTCCTAACGCTGGTTTTGGGGCTACCGCCGGTATTTAGAGTCAGTCATTAACCCCTTAATGACCGGAACATTTTTCAATTTTCTTACCCTTAATGACAATGGCTATTTTTACATTTCTGTGGTGTTTGTGTTCAGCTGTAATTTTCCTCTTACTCATTTACTGTACCCACACATATTATATACCGTTTTTCTCGCCATTAAATGGAATTTCTAAATATACCATTATTTTCATTATATCTTATAATTTACTATAAAAAAAATTATAAAATATGAGGAAAAAATGGAAAAAACACACTTTTTCTAACTTTGACCCCCAAAATCTGTTACACATCTACAACCACTAAAAAACACCCATGCTAAATAGTTTCTAAATTTTGTCCTGAGTTTAGAAATACCCAATGTTTACATGATCTTTGCTTTTTTTGTAAGTTATAGGGCCATAAATACAAGTAGCTATTTCTAAACCACTTTTTTTTCAAAATTAGCGCTAGTTACATTGGAACACTGATATCTGTCAGGAATACCTGAATATCCATTGACATATATATATTTTTTTTTAGAAGACATCCCAAAGTATTGATCTAGGCCCATTTTGGTATATTTCATGCCACCGTTTCACCGCCAAATGCGATCAAATTAAAAAAAATGTTGACTTTTTCACACATTTTGTCACAAACTTTAGGTTTCTCACTGAAATTATTTACAAACAGTTTGTGCAATTATGGCACAAATGGTTGTAAAAGCTTCTCTGGGATCCCCTTTGTTCAGAAATAGCAGACATATATGGCTTTGGCATTGCTTTTTGTTAATTAGAAGGCCGCTAAATGCTGCTGCACACAACATGTGAATTATGCCCAGCAGTGAAGGAGTTAATTAGGTAGCTTGTAGGGCGCTGGCAGGGTTAATTTTAGCTTTAGTGTAGAGATCAGCCTCCCACCTGACACATCCCACCCCCTGATCCCTCCCAAACAGCTCTGTTCCCTCCCTCCCCCACCCCACAATTGTCCCCGCCATCTTAAGTACTGGCAGAAAGTCTGCCAGTACTAAATAAAAGGAGTTTTTTTTAATTTTATTTTTTAAAAAAATGTATTCAGCTGTAATGGAGCCCTGCCTTAGCCCCCAACCTCCCTGATCCCCCACCAAACAGCTCTATAACCCTCCCTGCTACTTAATTGCCACCATCTTGGGTACTGGCAGCTGTCTGCCAGTACCCAATTTGCCCCCAAAAACAGTATTTATAAACTTTTCTGTAGTGTAGCAGCCCCCCCCCCCTCAGCAGCCCCCCCCCCTCAATACCCCCAACCCCCCCCCCCCAGATCCTTTTATATATATATATTTTTTTTTTTCATGTTTTTTTTTAAATTGGTGTCAGTGGCTAATATGCGCGCGCCCCCACGTGCACACGCGCGCCCGCACGCTGACGCCTCCTTGCTACACTCCCCCCGGAACACAGCACCATTGTTACCGGTGCAGAGAGGGCCACAGAGTGGCTCTCTCTGCATCGGAGGCTTGTTAAAAGGTATTGCAGGATGCGGGGCGGAGCTGGCTGCCTAACTAGAGAGACGTGTTTTGAAAGAGCTCTCCCTTACGAAGTGTTTTAAAGTTAGGTTTAAACGCCCAAACTGCTAAAAATATAATATTTTATCCCAGACTTTACCCCAGTTTGATTACTGTGACTGGCTGTGGGGATTCGTAGCTTTTCCAGCTTTTCACGGAGCGTGGCTGAGCCGATACCTGCACCCTCTACATTGCCGCCTAGGAAGAAGCCTTACATCTGCCGGAGGCGCTATCCGGCCGCCCTACACTCCCGCACTTACATGGTCCTAGACCGGGAACGAGCACCTCTCTGACCGCTTGCCCCTGCTGCACGGAGGGTCGGGGCTCCGCTCCGGTGCGACAGGGGTGATACCACCTGCGATCGTCAGCGACGGAGGACCAGCCGACACCTCCGGTGAACCAACTACCCAGAACAGAAGACCTAACCAAGTAAGTCCGGAGGTGTGCGGCGGTTGAGACTGACCCGGCGGTGGCCGGCCCGGGACTGAGAGTTTTGCGGCCTACGGAGGTGCGCCTAGCTGAGACGGGCCGGGATCATTTGGCGCGAACATCCGCCATCTTGGGGCCTGTGTCTACACAACATCCCTGTAGCGCGGCCCACCAGCTAACGAACACCATCTGACCGGGCCTTCGCAGAAAGTTGCTGCTACAGAGAGGTAAGAGAAAGCAGCTGGTAAGACACCGCACAACACCTCTCCTTCAAATGTGAGACACGCCACTGTGCGCCACTAGCCAGGTCAGGTCCCATCCAGCTTCCTAACGAACATTACCTTGGGGACACATGCTTGTAAGGGGAGTCCTCTCATCTCCTGTCTAAACCCATAAAGGATCTCACAATATCCCCTCATAGCTGACTTTAATATTCTTACTAGTCTGTGGGGAGTGCTACTACCACATTTGTGTCCCCTCCTTTTGCAACAGGGAAAAATTGGAGACTGTCATTTAAAATAAAAGTGAAGCTCTGACCTACTGTTCAGCATTATTATTATTTTTTTTCTTATTCCTTTGGAGAAGGAATTTCACTGGCAAGCAAAATTTATGTTTCAGTCCACCCGGCTACATCACATCAACAACACTTTCTCACCCTCTTAAGCAGGTTCTCTGCAGATTATCTGAATCTCCTTATTAATAAAAACCAAACCTTCTCACTGGTTCAGAACTAGGACCCAAGGTTACAACTGCAAGGCTACACCCCAGGACTCTTTTCAAGCCCCTTAAAGCACAGTACCTACTAGGTGACAAACCTGGTTCTTAATTAATGCTGTTCTCATGAACTGAGGCCACTGCTACAGAATTGTGTCTTATTGTGCTGCTGCGTCAGCTTCTGTTTCTCTGCAGCCCAGCTCAGAGTGGAGTGTCTTGCTGTGTACTATTTAGTGTGGTGACCTTGCTTAACTTACTCTTTTCCTTCCACAGGACGCTTGATATTTAACTTGTTTGGATCCAGTTGCTCCTGCCCGTTTGCCGCACTTATGTAACTTTTTGACTAACAGTGAGAGCATATTTCGCTCCTCACCTTGTGCGCTGACTGGCAGAAATAACTGTTTCAGGTACTCTGGGCTTAGTCGCCCATATGTGTGTTGTTTTCAATTTCTACCACTGACCCCCTCCTCTCGGACTCACCCTTTCCGGCCTGCTTACGCGGGCTGGTCAATACCACTCTCCTTTTCCCCTTCCTCCGGGTCGTATCCCTCCTTACCCGAGTCCGGGGGGCATACCCCCCCCTTCAGAATTTCAGAGGCATCTCTCTACAAGTATAAGGGTAATATTAATAAGACGCCTACCTGGCCTCTCTCTCCACCTAAGTTGGCATCTTTTGATACATACAAAGTCTTGTGGGGCAGTATGTGGCCCATAAACTCCGCTATGGGGAGATAGAGGTTACGGGTGGAGGGCTGGCCCTACTCCGTTATGTAACACTATTGTGCATGTGTATTATCCTCTTTTTATTTTTATTAGCCTGTGGGGTCCAATAGCCCTCTCATTTATCCCCAATTCGGGCTCACTGGTTCAGCCAGAGGCTCTCTCTCCTCCTATGAAAATGCCACACAACGCCAGGAGACACTCGAAGCCACCAGGTTCTGTGAAAAAAACAGTCCTGGATCATTTCACGCAACACCCCAAAGACCAGAATGAGGACTCCAATGAAGGTCTGAGTGAGTCTGAATCTCTGGGAGATGGTTCCCAACCTGACCTCACGCCTCAAGTGAAATCACAACACCTAATAACGGAAGCAACACTTAAAAAAATGCTTGCAAACCAAACTATCTCCATAACCAAGGAAATCCAACGCAATCATGCTGAACTCCGTAAAGACATCTCTGAGATAGGTGACAGAGTAGACTCCCTGGAAAGAAAGCAGGATGATCTTGCCACTGACCATACAAATTTATTGTCCTACTCAGAATCTCTTGCGGATCAAATCAGCCAGCTGTAGTTCAAACTGGCTGATGTGGAGGATAGGGCACGCAGAAACAACATAAGGTTTAGAGGAATACCTGAGGATATCCAACCAGCAGAGATACAAAATTTCCTGAAAGATCTTTTTAAAGAACTGCTGGGACCAACAGAGGGGCTGACAGACACCATGGAAAGGGCCCATAGAGCCCTACGTCCTAGAACTGTCTCTCAGGAGAAACCGAGAGATGTCATAGTCTGTTTCCACAGTTTTATCTTTAAGGACAGACTCATGCAGGTGGCCTTCCGGAAGCCGCAAACATCAGAAAGATTTAAAGACATACAACTGCTGCCCGATCTATCAGCACACACTCTCCAACACCGGAGATATTTCCAGCCAGTCACACAGATTCTTTGCAGGGAGAACATTAAGTACAGATGGGGTTACCCTACTAAACTAATAATCACAAAAGACAACAAATCAATCACCGTGACCTCTCTTTCTCAAGGGACTTCTCTCCTTGGCCAATGGGGCCTCATGGTAATAGACTCACGGGGACCTCCGGCTGTACAATCTAAGCTGAGAGTCATAGCCCCCGAATGGTCGGTTAAGGAACAAAGGCCTAAGAGGATGAGAACACAGCAGTCTACCGATGAAATCCAACTAGAGTCCCCACCCACCTGAACATGAGACAACTTCTGTTATATTTTGCAGGTCTGATAGGATATATTATGCTTCCCCTACTCTCATTGCCTTGTATTGATGTGTTAACAAGTAACAGAGTAGGAGCCATAGTGTCTGAAAAATGTGACTTCTCACTCATATATGCCCACTTGCTATTGTTTCATGTTAGACTTATGTGTTTTCACTGTCCATTGCCTCCTAATGTTTCATGTTAGATCTTTACGCCCACCCAGTCTTACACAGTACTGACATGACACGATATAATGTCCTCACCTCTGCTCATTCTATCTTATGCTGACACGCAGACGTGTCACTGAGTGAGGTCTGCATTAACTGCAAATACGAGTTCTACATCGTTCGTCACATTCTGTCGTTTCATGTCAGCCCTCTGAGCTCACTCTGCTATATATGTTTACAGGCACGACTTGACAAAATGCCCTTCACCCCAATCTTCTCACTCTTTGTTGTTATTATGTTGTGTTCTTGAATGGGGTCCGCATTATCCAAATTATGCAATCTTTAATCATATGAAACCAGATTCTTTTGCTTTGTGTTGGCATGTACGTGTAGATAGCTTATTGTATCCAATGTTTCCTATCAGGTTCCTGTATTCATTTTAGTTAATTATGCTTTTGACACGCCCTCTTTGGGGCCCACAGGTTTACATTTTAATGCACCTTGTTTTATTCCCCATTGTCTAGTTACTTAGCTGGCGGAGTGGGGCTGGACCTTCCAGCTCCTCTCACACATTTGCTCTTAGCTCCCCCCCCATAGGTTAACCCACACCAGGGTTCCGCCTAGGTGGACTATTTCCACCTGTGTTGTCAGTACATTTCCACCTCACATTCTGAATAACCCTCCCCCCCCCCCCCATTCCCCCTACACACCTCTTTCCAAGCCCTTAACCTAAACTTTCCGGATATCCCCACTGCCCACCCACCCCCCTGGGCTAGAAGTGAACTATGTCCCGATTACGAGTATGCACACATAATTCCAGGGGCTTAAACTCTCCCTTCAAAAGGAGCCTACTCAATCGCATGCTTAATCACCACAACCCCGATATTGTGTTTCTACAAGAAACGCACTGGCTGTTAGATGCTCCCCATAGATTTCACTCTCGCTCATACACGACCATAGAATGCTCTTCATTTACAAAAAAAGCTCGAGGGACTGCGGTCCTGATTCACAGAAGGGTAGCTTATGAGGAAATTGAGGTAATAAGGGACCCCCAGGCTAGATACACTATAGTAATCTGCAAGCTTAATCACGTCACGCACACCCTAGTTTCAATATACCTTCCCAATACCCAACAGCCTGCTTGCCTTAGAAAAATCCTGAGATTAATTGACCACCACAAACAGGGCAGAAATATAATAGCGGGAGACTACAACATGATATGGGACACGAAACTAGACCGCAAGACGTTATCCCCAACCAAGATCACCCCCCAACTAACTCTCCTCTCCACACGCTTTCAATCCATCATGTCTGAATTTGGTTATTTTGACATCCGGCGATCATTACACACCACAGACAGGGACTTCACCCACTTCTCCCAGGTACACAAAACCTATTCTAGGTTAGACCATATTTTCTGTTCGGCAACGACCCTGGACTCAGTACTCCAATCTAGTATTCCCCTCTGCACATGGTCAGATCATGACCCGGTGCTTGTAGATCTTCACACTAGTGACCCCTGTCTTCATAAAAGTAGGTGGTCTCTTCCACATAACATCCTAGCAGACATCCCCTTCAGGGAAGAACTACGCAGAGATCTTTTAGAACTTATTCGACTTAATGACAATGGTCAGACATCTGATGATACCCTCTGGGGCGCCATCAAGGCGGTCTCCAGAGGTTATATTATCCGTAAGCAAGCTCGCCTTAGGAAACTTGCTGGACTCTCCTTAGCCCAAGCCCACTGCAAGCTTCGGCTACTTGAATCCTCCAATAGAGCTAAAGTCTCTGAAGATCTGACCTCCCAGATCTCAGCCGTACGTGCACATATTAACCACCTAGAGTTGAGGCGCACCCAAGAGAACCTTACAAAACGTAAACAATTATTTTATTATAAGGGCAATAGGGCCGACACTCTGTTAGCACACAAATTACGCCAGCGGAATAGCTCTTCCCGCATACACCAAATCATTCACAACAACAAGACTCATAAACTACCCTCACAGATAGGGGAATATTTCTCAGACTATTATTCTAAACTCTACAACCTTGAGGGCAATGAAATTAAAGCCCCTGCCTCCACACAACAGATTAAAACTTTTTTAGAGTCCCTAAAGTTACCGTCCTTAACCATGGAACAACAAGAGTCACTGTCCAACCCATTTACCCAGTTGGAAATCAAGCAGGTCATCCAGCGCCTTAAACCTCTTAAGGCCCCCGGCCCAGACGGGTTCCCCGCACAGTTCTACAAAACTTATAGTCAAGAACTAATCCCGCTTCTTCTTAGATTTTTTAATACTGCCAGGCAAGAGGGTAGTTTCAATCGAGAATTCTTGGAGGCTGAAATCATCATGATTCCCAAGCCAAATAGGGACCCCTCCTTCTGCCCCAATTATAGGCCCATCTCGCTTATAAATGTTGATATAAAAATTTATTCCAAACTTCTCGCTAATCGAATATGCAAACTTCTGCCCACCCTAGTCAACCCAGACCAGGTGGGATTTGTACTTAATCGTGAAGGCCCGGATAACACTAGGCGCCTTATCAATATCACCTGCGAATCAACAAGAATGAACAAGCCCTTCTCAGTTATCTCTCTGGATGCCGAGAAGGCTTTCGATAGGGTTAGATGGAGTTACCTGTGGGAAACTCTTGTCGCCTTTAAATTCCCATCTGACATTCGCCTCGCGATCCAAGCTTTGTACTCTAACCCCACGGCAACGGTCAGGGGGGTAGGGTTCCACTCGTCCTCATTCCCCATTTTTAATGGCACGAGGCAAGGCTGCCCGCTCTCTCCGCTCCTGTTTGCATTGGCAATCGAGCCGCTAGCGGAAACAATACATACTGATAGGGACATTGTAGGAATCACACTCTCTGGCTCCAAACATAACATCGCCCTGTTTGCGGATGATGTGACTGTATTCTCTGCAGATCCGCTCCGCACAATACCTAGACTTCTGAAGATTCTTGAGGTCTTTGGCTCCCTTTCCTTTTACAAGCTGAACACCCCCAAAACGGAAATTTACTTATGGGGCTTCCCCCAAACATATGTTTCAGCCCTCCAAAGTCAGTTTGACTTTAAATGGTCTAGCAAAGGGATTACCCACCTTGGAGTCCGTATCTCTAACGACTTGAAACAGATGGTTAAGGATAACTATTTACCCCTTTTGGCGGACTTGAGAGCGCTAAAACATGTTTGGGATCATAAGAACATCTCTTGGATGGGCCGCATAGCGTCCCTTAAGATGTCGTTCCTTCCTCGGCTCACCTATATTTTCAGATGCCTCCCAATTAGAATTCCCACCCACCTTTTGTTGCAGTTTCAAAGTGAGTGCACAAAATTTATTTGGCAAAATAATACACCTAGAATAGCCCACGGAACTTTGCAGTTCCCTGTCCAGCTTGGGGGTCTGGCTTCCCCATCCATAGTAAAGTACTACGAGGGTGCTATGCTCACGCACATCTCCCAGTGGGGAGTGCTTCACTCACAAGACAGGTGGAGAGACATTGAGCAAGCCTCATTACCATTCGATATCTACCTAAAAGACCTCATCTGGACTCCGGTCCATAGCCGCAGAACCCTACAGATACATAACTCTGTAGTTTTGGAATGCCTGGCAGTATGGGATAAGATCCGGCACCGTAAACTAATCGCGCCGCACCCCTCCCCGATTACTTCCATTCCAGGCCTCTTTACAGGCCTAACAGAAACACACCCCAATACGTGGGCTAGGCTGGGTGTAAAACTTGTTTCAGACTTCTGGTCAGAGACTAACGAGGACGGATATCTATCGCTGTCTAAAGACAGACCAGGCGAAGACATCCCACCCTACCTCTTATTTGAGTTTACTAGGATCAAGAGTTTCCTCTCTAGCTGGGGTTTCTTTCCCTCTGCTCCGCGTCAGCTTACCCCATGGGAGACTGTTTGGAAAGGAGGACGTAGACTCCACAAACCTCTTTCAAGACACTATAGCTTGCTGGACGGTACTGTGCCCCCAGACTTGGCCCCACATTTACGTAAGTGGGACACTATTCTTCACTCTCGAATCCCGGCAGATGCCTGGCAGAGGTCCCTCACCTTAACTAAAAAATCATTACATTGTGTGACAATGTTTGAAACCTATTATAAAGTTATCTCCCAATGGTATTTGGTCCCTGCTCGGTTATCTAAGATGTTTTCGACATCTTCTCCGCATTGCTGGAGAGAATGTGGCTCCCACGGAAATATGCTTCACATATGGTGGGAATGCCCTAAGTTGACCCCCCTGTGGAATATCTGCTTCTGTACTCTGTCTGCTCTAGGGATTCAGCTGCCAAAAACCCCTGCCACTGCACTTCTGCACCTAAACTTACAGGCCCTTCCTAAACACCAGCAGATTCTCTGCGTTTATCTCCTGTCGTCGGTTAAAACTAATATTGCCAGGCACTGGAAAAAAATTCCCCCCCCCCGCTGGCCTGATACTCTCAAAACAATGGCTTACTTACACGCCATGGAAAAGGACATATTTTACAGTCTGGATAAAAGTGACCTTTTTGAAATGGTTTGGGCGGATTGGACAGAT
Source organism: Bombina bombina (assembly GCF_027579735.1). Taxonomy (NCBI): domain Eukaryota; kingdom Metazoa; phylum Chordata; class Amphibia; order Anura; family Bombinatoridae; genus Bombina; species Bombina bombina. Next base: position 107,088,261 of record NC_069508.1, read on the forward strand.
ATACATAACACCACATGGCTCCCCCAGGTTAGAGATTAAGATTCCTTGCACAAGGCGCCTCTAGCGACCCCCTGTAGTATACCCCCCCCGCCCCTCCCCCCCTCTCTCTCCCATCCTCACAGATGAACCCTTCCCCCACCCTCCCCCCCCACCCTCTTATCCTTCTTTTACAGCTGTTTGGAAAATGTACTGGCTCCATTTTTGAGACTTGAATACCTCAGTTGTAATGTTTCCTTAACACTTTTCTACATGTTTTGCACTGAAATTTGCAGGGGTCCTGCGAGTCCCCAATTATTTTTATATATTGTTAAAAAACAAATAAAAACTATTTGAAAAAAAAAAAAAAAAAAAAAAGGTATTGCAGGATGCCTCCATATCGAGGCATCACTGCAATACCCTGAGAGCTGCTGGAAGCGATTGCGATCGCTTCCAGCACTCTCTTAAACAACTGATGTACCAGGTACGTCCATTGTCACTAACTGCTAGTTTTTGCAGGACGTACCTGGTACGTCAGTTGTCATTAAGGGGTTAAAGGGTCTAACGCTCACTTTCCAGCCGCGACTTTTCCATACCGCAGATCCCCTTACATCATTTGCGTATCCTATCTTTTCAATGGGATCTTTCTAACGCCGGTATTTAGAGTCGTGGCTGAAGTAAGCGTTAGAAATCTGACGACAAAACTCCTGCCGCAGAAAAAAGTCAGTAGTTAAGAGCTTTCTGGGCTAACACCGGTTTATAAAGCTCTTAACTACTGTGCTCTAAAGTACACTAACACCCATAAACTACCTATGTACCCCTAAACCGAGGTCCCCCAACATCGCCGCCACTCGATTACATTTTTTTAACCCCTAATCTGCCGACCGCCACCTACGTTATACTTATGTACCCCTAATATGCTGCCCCTAACACCGCCGACCCCTATATTATATTTATTAACCCCTAACCTGCCCCCCACAACGTCGCCGCCAGCTACCTACAATAATTAACCCCTAATCTGCCGACCGCAAAGCGCCGCCAACTACGTTATCCTTATGTACCCCTAATCTGCTGCCCCTAACACCGCCGACCCCTATATTATATTTATTAACCCCTAATCTGCCCCCCTCAACGTCGCCTCCACCTGCCTACACTTATTAACACCTAACCTGCCACCGCTACTATAATAAAGTTATTAACCCCTAATCCGCCTCACTCCCGCCTCAATAACCCTATAATAAATAGTATTAACCCCTAATCTGCCCTCCCTAACATCGCCGACACCTAACTTCAAGTATTAACCCCTAATCTGCCGACTGAATCTCGCCGCTACTGTAATAAATGGATTAACCCCTAAAGCTAAGTCTAACCCTAACACTAACACCCCCCTAAGTTAAATATAATTTAAATCTAACGAAATAAATGAACTCTTATTAAATAAATTATTCCTATTTAAAGCTAAATACTTACCTGTAAAATAAACCCTAATATAGCTACAATATAAATTATAATTATATTATAGCTATTTTAGGATTTATATTTATTTTACAGGTAACTTTGTATTTATTTTAACCAGGTACAATAGCTATTAAATAGTTAAGAACTATTTAATAGCTAAAATAGTTAAAATAATTACAAAATAAATCCTAACCTAAGTTACAATTAAACCTAACACTACACTATCAATAAATTAATTAAATAAAATACCTACAATTATCTACAATTAAACCTAACACTACACTATCAATAAATTAATTAAATACAATACCTACAAATAAATACAATTAAATAAACTAACTAAAGTACAAAAAATAAAAAAGAACTAAGTTACAAAAAATAAAAAAATATTTACAAACATTAGAAAAATATTACAACAATTTTAAACTAATTACACCTACTCTAAGCCCCCTAACAAAATAACAAAGACCCCCAAAATAAAAAAATGCCCTACCCTATTCTAAAATAAAAAAGTACAAAGCTCTTTTACCTTACCAGCCCTGAACAGGGCCCTTTGCAGGGCATGCCCCAAAGAATTCAGCTCTTTTGCCTGTAAAAAAAACATACAATACCCCCCCACAACATTACAACCCACCACCCACATACCCCTAATCTAACCCAAACCCCCCTTAAATAAACCTAACACTAAGCCCCTGAAGATCTCCCTACCTTGTCTTCACCTCACCGGGTCCCGATCTGTCCAGAAGAGCCTCCGATGTCTTGATCCAAGCCCAAGCGGGGGGCTGAAGAGTGACGTCCATACTCGGGCTGAAGTCTGGATCCAAGCGGCGGCTGAAGAACTCCATCATCGGGCTGAAGTCGGAAGTCCATCATCGGGATGAAGTCTTCTATCAAGCCGCATCTTCAATCTTCTTTCTTCCGGAGCGGAGCGAGCCATCTTCTTCCAAACCGACGCAGAACATCCTCTTCAACCGATGCCTACTAGCCGAATGACGGTTCCTTTAAATGACATCATCCAAGATGGCGTCCCTCGAATTCTGATTGGCTGATAGGATTCTATCAGCCAATCGGAATTAAGGTAGGAATATTCTGATTGGCTGATGGAATCAGCCAATCGGAATCAAGTTCAATCCGATTGGCTGATTCGATCAGCCAATCAGATTGAGCTCGCATTCTATTGGCTGTTCCGATCAGCCAATCGGAATTCGAGGGACACCATCTTGGATGACGTCATTTAAAGGAACCGTCATTCAGCTAGTAGGCGTCGGTTGAAGAGGATGGATCCGCGTCGGTTGGGAAGAAGATGGATCCGCTCCAGAAGAAAGAAGATTGAAGATGCCGCTTGATAGAAGACTTCATCCCGATGATGGACTTCCGACTTCAGCCCGATTATGGAGTTCTTCAGCCGCCGCTTGGATCCAGACTTCAGCCCGAGGATGGACGTCACTCTTCAGACCCCCGCTTGGGCTTGGATCAAGACTTCGGACCCTCTTCTGGACAGATCGGGACCCGGTGAGGTGAAGACAAGGTAGGAAGATCTTCAGGGGCTTAGTGTTAGGTTTATTTAAGGGGGGTTTGGGTTAGATTAGGGTATGTGGGTGGTGGGTTGTAATGTTGGGGGGGGTATTGTATGTTTTTTTTTACAGGCAAAAGAGCTGAATTCTTTGGGGCTGGTAAGGTAAAAGAGCTTTGTACTTTTTTATTTTAGAATAGGGTAGGGCATTTTTTATTATGGGGGTCTTTGTTATTTTATTAGGGGGCTTAGAGTAGGTGTAATTAGTTTAAAATTGTTGTAATATTTTTCTAATGTTTGTAAATATTTTTTTATTTTTTGTAACTTAGTTCTTTTTTATTTTTTGTACTTTAGTTAGTTTATTTAATTGTAGTTATTTGTAGGTATTGTATTTAATTAATTTATTGATAGTGTAGTGTTAGGTTTAATTGTAACTTAGGTTAGGATTTATTTTACAGGTAATTTTGTAATTATTTTAACTAGGTAGCTATTAAATAGTTCTTAACTATTTAATAGCTATTGTACCTGGTTAAAATAAATACAAAGTTGCCTGTAAAATAAATATTAATCCTAAAATAGCTACAATATATTTATAATTTATATTGTAGTTATATTAGGGTTTATTTTACAGGTAAGTATTTAGATTTAAATAGGAATAATTTATTTAATAAGAGTTCATTTATTTCGTTAGATTTAAATTATATTTAACTTAGGGGGTGTTAGTGTTAGGGTTATACTTAGCTTTAGGGGTTAAAAAATTTATTAGAGTAGCGGTGAGCTCCGATTGGCAGATTAGGGGTTAATACTTGAAGTTAGGTGTCGGTGATGTTAGGGAGAGCAGATTAGGGGTTAATACTAATTATTATAGGGTTATTGAGGAGGGAGTGAGGCGGATTAGGGGTTAATAACTTTATTATAGTAGCGGTGCGGTCCGCTCGGCAGATTAGGGGTTAATAAGTGTAGGCAGGTGGAGGCGACGTTGTGGGGGGCAGATTAGGGGTTAATAAATATAATATAGGGGTCGGCGGTGTTAGGGGCAGCAAATTAGGGGTACACAGGGATAATGTAGGTAGCGGCGGTTTAAGGAGCGGCAGATTAGGGGTTAATAATAATATGCAGGGGTCAGCAATAGCGGGGGCGGCAGAATAGGGGTTAATAAGTGTAAGGTTAGGGGTGTTTAGACTCGGGGTACATGTTAGAGTGTTAGGTGCAGACGTAGGAAGTGTTTCCCCATAGGAAATAATGGGGCTGCGTTAAGAGCTGAACACGGCTTTTTTGCAGGTGTTAGGTTTTTTTTCAGCTCAAACAGCCCCATTGTTTCCTATGGGGGAATCGTGCACGAGCACGTTTTTGAAGCTGGCCGCGTCCGTAAGCACCGCTGGTATCTAGAGTTGCAGTGGCGTTAAATTATGCTCTACGCTCCCTTTTTGGAGCCTAACGCACTGAAAACCCTGCCATTATGTGAACTCTAAATACCAGCGGTATTTAAAAGGTGCGTTAGCTACGCGGGTCGTTACAGACAAAACTCTAAATCTAGGCGTTAGTTTGCAAGAAAAACCACATCATTATTGTTAAAGTGTATATATATTTTATAATAAAAGATTTATAATCCTAATTGGTATTGTCTGTACCTCAGCCCCCTTTGTTTCCTATTTTGGCTGGGTTGTGATGTATAGAGCAGTCACATTCACACTCTACATAGGCTTTCTAAGGGCTATAAAGGGACTGGACATTAAGATTGTCAAATGACACACACGTTGATTGGATGTTCACTGGAATTGTCATTAAAAAAAAGAGTTCATCCAAGTGGGCCGGCATAACATTGCAATAGAAGCATTACTATATGCACTAATTTAACCCTTTCACAGATAGATTTTTAAAAAAAGAATACATATATGGCATTTGATTAGTTAAGGTTTTTCGTCACTTTAACTCCCTTTTTTAGCAATGTAAAAATGAGATCATGCACTTTTGCATTAGACTTTCCCTGTAATTATTATAAAAGTGATTTTCACATTCTTTTAAAGCCGACAGAATGAGGTTTTGTGGAAGAAGATATATTATGTTTATAGTGGTAAAATCCTGTAAACAACAATTATTGCTAAAGTATTGTCTAAACCTTACTGATCATTTATAAATTCCACCACAACTATTTATTTAATACCTATCCTAACCTCCGTTGCGCTGAAAGAGCTATTTATAGTGAAGGTTGTTGTATTCAGTTGCTACTGAATCATATAGAAAGCCAGCAATTTGTTCTTGGTGACATTTGTCTTGGTGGCAGTTGATTTATGAAGGTGTGGTGTGCTTTAACCATTAGGAACTCAGGCAGACATAATGCTCAAAACCATTTACTCCTACACATCTGCAATTTCTTTATGTCTCTGTACACAAATATATATCTTTATGGTTGCGAAAATACACGTTGTTAATCACTTTCTCCCTTGTTGTCTAATTTATTTATGTTTGGTGATTAAGCTTTAGTTGCGACCAAAAACAGTTCAGTTCTAATAATATCACTACTTGAGTTCATTTGAATAGTTCCAAATAACCGAGCCTACTCTGTGAGAGAGGGACACTTAAAAAAAACAAACTATTTTTTCCTCCTGGCTGTTAAAGGGACTTGAAACCCCAAAATTTTCTTCCATGATTTAGGTAGAACGTACAATTTTAAGCAACTTTCCAGTTTACTTCTATTATCAAATTTGCTTCATTCTCTTGGTATCATTTGTTGAAGGAGCAGCAATGCACTACTGGTTTCTAACTGAACACATGGGTGAGCCAATGACAGTCGGTATATATATATATATATGCAGCCACCAATCAGTAGCTAGAATCTAGATTCTTTGATACTTCTGAGCTTTCCGAGATAAACCTTTCAGCAAAGATTAACAAGAGAAGGAAGCAAATTAAATGATATAATTAAATTAGAAAGTGTTTTAAAATTGTATGCTCTGTCTAAATCATGAATGTCTAATTATGACTTTACTGTCCCTTTAAATTGTTCATATCTTGCACTTCAGTATAAACAGTCAGCCAGATTACGAGTTTTGCGTTATAAGTGGCTTGGTAATAACTTGCAAGTTATTTCCACCGCTCACCTTTAATAGCGCTGCTATTACAGGTTTGCAAAAAAAACGGCGTTTGTGGGCAATATGGCAGCGTTGAGCTCCATACTGCACACAAATACCAGCGCTGAATTGACGTGCTTGTGCACGATTTCCCCATAGACATTAATGGGGATAGCCGGCTAAAAAGAAGCCTAACACCTGCAATGGCAGAGCGTAAAGCTCAGTAAGGCAGCCCCATTGATGTCTAAGGGGAAAGAAAATGTATGTTTAAACCTAACACCCTAACATAAACCCCGAGTCTAAACACCCCTAATCTGCTGCCCCCGACATCGCCGACACCTACATTTCACTTATTAACCCCTAATCTGCCGCCCCCAATGTCGCTGCCCCCTACATAAATGTATTAACCCCTAATCTGCTGCCCCCAACATCGCCGCCACTATACTAAAGTTATTAACCCCTAAACCTCTGGCCTCCCACATCACTAACATTAAAAAACCTAACCCTAAGTCTAACCCTAACGTAATCCTAACCCTAACACCCCTAACTTTAACATAATTAAAATAATTCTAAATAAAACCTACTATTAATAACTAAATAATTCATATTTAAAACGAAATACTTACCTGTAAAATAAACCCTAAGTTAGCTACAATATAACTAATAGTTATATTGGGGCCTAGTTATCAAGCCGTCAACCTGAAATACGCTGGAATTCCGCAGCGTATTTGTGGCGAGGCTGATTCGCCTTAGTTATCAAAGGCTAAAGACCGGCAAAAGTAGAATTTTGTGACGTAAACTTCGATCCGCCGGACTCAGTCCGACACAGATCGATTCTTACGTCACTCCAGATGTTCCGCACACAAGTGCGGCACAATCTGACTACTTTTGCTAGTTATCGAAAAACTAGCAGGTACGCTCGGCACTTTTACGGCCCAGCGTACCTGGTTTTCAAACCGCCACCCTGGAGGCGGCGGATCCCATAGGAATCAATGGGAGTCTGACCATAGCGAAAGTACAAGTTTGCTGCTGCCCGACATCCCATTGATTCCTATGGGAGCTGTCTACACCTAACACCCTAACATGTACCCCGAGTCTAAACACCACTAATCTCTCCCCCCTACACCGCCGCAACTAAATAAAATTATTACCCCCTAAACCGCCGCTCCCGGAGCCCACCGCAAGCTACTCTATACATATTAACCCCTAAACCGCCGCTCCCGGAGCCCACCGCCACCTACATTATACCTAGTAACCCCTATCCTGCCCCCCCTATACCGCCGCCCTCTATAATAAAGTTATTAACCCCTATCCTGCTGATCCCGCACCTCGCCGCAACTAAATAAATAGTTTAACCCCTAAACTGCCGCTCCCTGACCCCGCCGCAACCTATATTAAATGTATTAACCCCTATCCTGCCCCCCACTACACCGCCGCCACTGTAATAAAAGTATTAACCCCTAAACCTAAGTCTAACACTAACCCTAACACCCCCTAACTTAAATATTAATTAAATAAATCTAAATAATATTTCTATTATGAACTAAATTATTCCTATTTAAAACTAAATACTTAACTTTAAAATAAACCCTAATATAGCTACAATATAAATAATAATTATATTGTAGCTATCTTAGGATTTATTTTTATTTTACAGGCATCTTTCAATTTATTTTAACTAGGTACAATAGCTATTAAATAGTTATTAACTATTTAATAGCTTACCTAGCTAAAATAAAGAGAAATTAACCTGTAAAATAAAAACTAACCTAAGTTACAATTACACCTAACACTACACTATACTTTAATAAATTATTCCTATTTAAAACTAAATACTTACCTGTAAAATAAACCCTAAGATAGCTGCAATGTAATTAATAATTACATTGTAGCTATCTTAGGATTTATATTTATTTTACAGGTAACTTTGTATTTATTTTAGCTAGATAGAATAGTTATTAAATAGTTATTAACTATTTAATAACTACCTAGCTAAAAGAAATACAAAATTACCTGTAAAATAAATCCTAACCTAAGTTACAATTAAACCTAACACTACACTATCATTAAATTAATTAAATAAATTAACTACAAATAACTACAATTAAATACAATTACATAAACTAACTAAAGTACAAAAAATAAAAAAAGCTAAGTTACAAAAAATAAAAAAATAGGTTACAAACATTTAAAAAAATATTACAACAATTTTAAGCTAATTACACCTAATCTAACCCCCTAATAAAATAACAAACCCCCCCAAAATAAAAAAATGCCCTACCCTATTCTAAATTAAAAAAGTTCAAAGCTCTTTTACCTTACCAGCCCTTAAAAGGGCCTTTTGTGGGGCATGCCCCAAAGAATTCAGCTCTTTTGCCTGTAAAAGAAAAATACAACCCCCCCCCAACATTAAAACCCACCACCCACATACCCCTAATCTAACCCAAACCCCCCTTAAAATAACCTAACACTAATCCCCTGAAGATCATCCTACCTTGAGTCGTCTTCACTCAGCCGAGCAGCGATGGAACTGAAGAGGAGATCCGGAGCGGCAGAAGTTATCCTCCATGGGGCGCTGAAGAAATCTTCCATCCGATGAAGTGATCCTCCAGTCGGCGCTGAAGAAGTCTTGCATCCGGGCAATGTCATCTTCCAAGAGGCGCTGAAGAAGTCTTCTATCCGGGCGATGTCATCTTCCAAGCGGGGTCTTCAATCTTCATCCCGCCGACGCGGAACATCCTTCTTTACCGATGGACTACCGACGACTGAAGGCTCCTTTAAGGGACGTCATCCAAGATGGCGTCCCTTCAATTCCGATTAGCTGATAGGATTCTATCAGCCAATCGGAATTAAGGTAGGAAAAATCTGATTGGCTGATTGAATCAGCCAATCAGATTCAAGTTCAATCCGATTGGCTGATCCAATCAGCCAATCAGATTGAGCTTGCATTCTATTGGCTGTTCCGATCAGCCAATTATGAGTTTTATGCAGGGCCTTCTTTAACACAGGGCAAAAGGGGCAGCTGCCCAGGGTCCAGTCTTTGTTGAGGGGTCCAAGAGTCTTAAAAAAGAAAATTGTGACATGATGTGACACACAGTCAGTCCTAATACTGTCACAGTCAAAGGTTCTCTGCTTATATTTATTTGTGAGAAACTGTGCCAGACCGTGCCGGTGTCATGTGACATGCCAAGCTATTGCCAAGTGCTGTTTTAGATGTGCACTGTGCAGCACTGAATGCAAAGCCCTAACTCGGCATCCAGCCATTCGCACTGCATCAGAAAAGGTCCTACTGGGGTTACCACTGTTACCAGGTAACTGCTCTGATGGTGGGGATTGTTTCTGGGTAGGGCTGTAGGTGCATGCAGCAGAAAGCTGGAGCAGCAGGCACGTGAGGATTTGAGAATCTGGGCGGCTACACACACTGCTCTCTTCAGTCTTGAGGCTGTCTGACTTGTCTCACACTGTATCCATGCAGCCTTGGGCAGACAGCATCCAGTCTGCTGGTCCCCTTAGCCCTGCTCTTTCTGCTGTGGCCCTAAGATCAACTAACTGAAGTTTTTTTAGGGGAACAGTGCTTTGTAGAAAGGTGTCAGTGGGAAGAATAAGTGAGTGCACACATGCCCCTCCCCATGCAGCATTGTCTAGTACAGAGTGAGAGGGAACTTGTTCCTAGCAAAGAAGGGACATGTGCTGCTGTGGCTGATGTATAGTGTCATGCTGATACTTCACACATTAATGTAAGATTTATTTTTATAGTTTTTGTTTTCTCTCTGTCTCAGATTTTACAGCTTCCCATAGTAGTTCTGCTGTTCCAGTCAGTAAACTTATATTTGTCTGCACCTCCATGCTTCCTCCTCAGTCTTTACCTTGCTTTGCTCCTGTTGGCTGCCCTAAATCTCTTTAACCAGCTAACCTCACACCAGAATCACATTCAAAAGCATATTAAATGAATCCACAGTGGAGGAATTTATATATTTATTTACTTACTAGCACTGCTTAGGTCCAGTTTCACATATTGCAATTTATTTCATTTTTTTTTTTTTTAAATGATTAGCTCAGCAGTGAATGATCCACTACTGGGCTAATAATTTAAACATTTTTTATAAAATAAATTGATTTAGTTGTTTTTTGGGATGTTGGGGTGTTTTTAAACTACAGATATAGAAACAACGTATTTTGTAACTCTTCTTTTATATAAAAATTTAAGCTACAGGTGTAGCAATACTATAATTAACCCCTAAACCGCAAAAACCCCACATCGCAATAAACCTATTTACCCTATTAACCCCTAAACGGCAAAACCCCTACATCACAATAAACCTATTTACCCTATTAACCCGTAAACCGCAAAAAGGTTTTTTTGGGGGGGTTTGTTTTATTTAGATTAGGGATGGGCAGTAAAAGAGCTAAATGCCCTTTTAAGGGCAATGCCCAAACAAATGCCCTTTTCAGAGCAATGGGTAGTTTAGTTTTTTTAGTGTTAGGTTCTTTTATTTTGGGGGGTGGGGGGTTTAATGTTAGGTGGGACTTTGTATATTTTTTGTAAAAGAGCTGATTATCTTGGGGCAATGCCCTGCAAAAAGCCATTTTAAGGGCTACTGGTAGTTTATTCTTAGAGTAGGGGGTGTTTTTATTTTGTTTTTGTTTTTTATTTTCATAGGGATTAGGTTTAATTTTGTTAAATTTGGTCATTTGATTTTTTTTATTTTCTGTAATGTTAGCCTTTTTTTATTTTTTGTAAACTTATTTATTTTTTATTTTTTGTAACTTTAGAATGTATTAGCTTAGGTAATTTGGGTTTATTTAGTGGGGTGTTAGGTTAGGGGTTGTTAGGTTAGGCGGTTTTAGGTTAGGGTACTTAGTTATTTAGATAGTTTTTTGCGTTTTGTTTTGTGGCGGTTTAAAGGGTTATTAAGTTAATTAGGTTTATTGAGATGTGGGAGTTTTTCGGTTTAGGGGTTAATAGGGAAATTAGGTATATAGCAATGTGGGGTTTTTGCTCTTTAGGAGTTAAAACTTCGTGTAAGATTTTTTTATTTTTTGTTATATTTCGTGTGGGCTGTGTTTTTGTTTTTTAAATACTTGATGCAGGCGTTTTTTTTTTCTTTTTTTTCTTTCTTTTAATACATGATGCGGGCAGTTAGTTTTTTAAAAAAAATACTTTAATGTGGGCGATTAGTTGTTGCTTTTGTAATGCTCCGTTTGCCTTCACTGCATCCCGGTGAATTCCGAAAATGGCAGGGTGGTAAAAGAATCCAGCTTCCATTGAGGATGCGTGCGCAACTGCCGACGGCGACGGACATTACAAACACAATTATATAGATGTACTTAATACTCCTTTTATTGTTATCTGAAAAAGCATACCTAGGTAGGTTTAGGAGCAGCAATACACTATTTGGAGCTGGTGATTGGTAGTTACACACATTTGCCTATTTTTATTGGCTCACCAGATTTGCTCAGCTAGCTCCCAGTAGTGTATTGCAGCTCTGGAGCTGACTTTGACTATGTGTTTAACCCTATTTACAGGATATAAACACACAATTACATGAACATGAGTTAAATGCAGTGAAATTATAAAATATATTAACACATTAGAGCATTATGTTTTTGCACTTTTATAGCTGCCAGATGTGGGAGTATTTTGCAACTGATACGCCAAATTTTACTCTATAACATGTCTGTATAATCAATCTGTTGCAAAGTGAGTTTTCTTCAGAACATGTTAATCCTTGAAGTGCTTATTTGCAATTTACCCATTAATTCACAATATTTACTGTAGATAACCATCAGGACAATTATATGTGTACACACTGCACCCACAACCAATCTCTACTATATAGGGCAGTGACTTGTAGGTATTTTTATGGTTACCATACTATCATAGCCATGATGTTTCCATAGCAACAATGTAGCTATAGCAATTTCATCAAATGCAATAGCTGTTTTAAAATAAAGTCAATAATAATGTTTATTTAAACCAACCTCATCAAATCTGTAACAGAGAGTTTAAATTATATTATTTTCTGCATTAAACTGTGAGTTTTTTTGCATTTCACTCTGACTTTCAGAAAACCCCTAAACATGCCCTGGAAACACCTTGTTCCTCACCAGCCCTGACCTATATATACATACATATACAGAGAATGTGGGCATAATACTGAGACAGTGAGCAACCCTGAAAGAACTAGATGACAAATGGCGCACTACATTTATTGCATGATATAGCAATATTGCGGGCATGTTAATTTGTGTGCGTATTACAAGTTAAAAGTAAACACGTTTGCTCGAGTCCGGTTAGCAAGACTGAAGACGAGTAAAGGGTTAGGGCTAAAATAAACATTTAAACTCATATAAACACTATCTGTTTAAAAATATTCATATAAATATTAATAAAAATATTTATAATGGTTCAAAGGTATATTGCACATGGCTATGTATTTAACTGCAAAGGACAATGACATAAATGTGTGTCTAAATATTAATTATATATTAATATTTAATAATGAGTTTTGGTGTGTATATACTGTAAATATTGAATATTCCAATGTTACTTATATAGGGGAAAATGTTCTTTGCATTTTTAAATTGGTATTCCTATAAATATCTGTATACATCTATACCTATGTATATTCATATATATATATATATATATATATATATATATATATATATAGATATGCCTAGATTTAGAGTTCTGCGTTAGCCGTCCAAACCAGCGTTACGGGGTCCTAACGCTGCTTTTGGCCACCCGCTGGTATTTAGAGTCAGTCAGGAAAGGGTCTAACGCTCACTTTCCAGCTGTGACTTTTCCATACCGCAGATCCCCTTACGTCAATTGCGTATCCTATTCAATGGGATCTTTCTAACGCCGGTATTAAGAGTCTTGGCTGAAGTGAGCGTTAGAACTCTAACGACAAAACTCCAGCCGCAGAAAAAAGTCAGGAGTTAAGAGCTTTATGGGCTAACGCCGGTTCATAAAGCTCTTAACTACTGTGCTCTAAAGTACACTAACACCCATAAACTACCTATGTACCCCTAAACCAAGGTCCCCCCACATCGCCGCCACTATAATTAAATTTTTTAACCCCTAATCTAACGACCGCACACCGCCGCAAACTACATTATCCCTATGTACCCCTAATCTGCTGCCCCTAACATCGCTGACACCTACATAATATTTATTAACCCCTAATCTGCCACCCCCAAAGTCGCCGCTACCTTACCTACACTTATTAACCCCTAATCTGCCGACCGGACCTCGCCGCCACTATAATAATTGTATTAACCCCTAAACCGCCTCACTCCCGACTCAAAAACCCTATAATAAATAGTATTAGCCCCTAATCTGCCCTCCCTAACAACGCTGACACCTAACTTTAAGTATTGACCCCTAATCTGCCGACTGGACCTCACCGCTACTATAATAAATGTATTAACCCCTAAAGCTAAGTCTAACCCTAACCCTAACACCCCCCTAAGTTAAATATAATTTAAAACTAACTAAATAAAATAAATCTTATTAAATAAATTATTCCTATTTAAAGCTAAATACTTACCTGTAAAATAAACCCTAATATAGCTACAATATAAAAAATAATTACATTGTAGCTATTTTAGGATTAATATTTATTTTACAGGCAACTTTGTATTTATTTTAACCAGGTACGATAGCTATTAAATAGTTAATAACTATTTAATAGCTACCTAGTTAAAATAAGTACAAAATTACCAGTAAAATAAATCCTAACCTAAGTTACAAACCTAACACTACACTATCAATAAATTAATTAAATAAACTACCTACAATTATCTACAATTAAATCAACTAAACTAAATTACAAAAAAAAAACACTAAATTACAAAAACAAACAAACACTAAATTACAAAAAATAAAAAAAGATTACAAAAATGTTAAACTAATTACACCTACTCTAAGCCCCCTAAAAAAATAACAAAGCCTCCCAAAATAAAAAAATGCCCTACCCTATTCTAAAATAAAAAGTTTACAGCTCTTTTACCTTACCAGCCCTTAAAAGGGCCTTATGCGGGGCTTGCCCCAAAGAAAACAGCTCTTTTGCCTGTAAAAAAAATACAATACTGCCCCCCCAAATGTAGCCGCTACCTTACCTACACTTTTTAACCCCTAATCTGCCGACCGGACCTCGCCGCCACTATAATAAATGTATTAACCCCTAAACCGCCTCACTCCCGCCTCGCAAACCCTATAATAAATTTTATTAACCCCTAATCTGCCCTCCCTAACATCTTTGACACCTAACTTCAAGTATTAACCCCTAATCTGCCGACCGGACCTCGCCGCTACTCTAATAAATGTATTAACCCCTAAAGCTAAGTCTAACCCTAACCCTAACACACCCCTAAATTAAATATAATTTTAATCTAATGAAATAAATTATTTCTTATTAAATAAATTAATCCTATTTAAAGCTAAATACTTACCTGTAAAATAAACCCTAATATAGCTACAATATAAATAATAATTATATTGTAGCTATTTTAGGATTTATATTTATTTTACAGGCAACTTTGTATTTATTTTAACTGGGTACAATAGCTATTAAATAGTTATTAACTATTTAATAGCTACCTAGTTAAAATAATTACAAAATTACCTGTAAAATAAATCCTAACCTAAGTTACAATTAAACCTAACACTACACTAGCAATAAATAAATTAAATAAATTAACTACAATTACCTACAATTAAATCAACTAAACTAAATTACAAAAAACAAACAAACACTAAATTACAAAAAATAAAAAAAGATTACAAGAGTTTTAAACTAATTACACCTACTCTAAGCCCCCTAAAAAAATAACAAAACCCCCCAAAATAAAAAAAATGCCCTACCCTATTCTAAAATAAAAAGTTAACAGCTCTATTACCTTACCAGCCCTTAAAAGGGCCTTTTGCAGGGCATGCCCCAAAGAAATCAGCTCTTTTGCCTGAAAAAAAAACATACAATACCCCCCCAAACATTACAACCCACCACCCACATACCCCTAATCTAACCCAAACCCCCCTTAAAAAACCTAACACTAAGCCCCTGAAGATCTCCCTACCTTATCTTCACCATGCCGGGTAACACCGATCCGTCCAGAAGAGGCTCCGAATCCGTCCAGAAGAGGCTCTGATCAGAACAGCCAATAGAATGTGAGCTCAATCTGATTGGATCAGCCAATCCGATTGAACTTGAATCTGATTGGCTGATTCAATCAGCCAATCAGATTTTTCCTATCTTAATTCCGATTGGCTGATAGAATCCTATCAGCCAATCGGAATTCAAGGGACGCCATCTTGGATGACGTCCCTTAAAGGAACCTTCATTTGTCGACTAGTCGTCGGGAGAAGAGGATGTCTTGAAGATGGAGCCGCCACTCGTCGGATGGATGAAGATAGAAGATGCCGCTTGGATGAAGATGTTTGCCGGTCCGGATGTCCTCTTCTTGCCGGATAGGATGAAGACTTCGGAGCCTCTTCTGGATGGATCGGTGATACCTGGCGTGGTGAAGACAAGGTAGGGAGATCTTCAGGGGCTTAGTGTTAGGTTTTTTAAGTGGGGTTTGGGTTAGATTAGGGGTATGTGGGTGGTGGGTTGTTGGGGGGGGTATTGTGTTTTTTTTTACAGGCAAAAGAGCTGTTTTCTTTGGGGCATGCCCCGCAAAAGGCCCTTTTAAGGGCTGGTAAGGTAAAAGAGCTGTAAACTTTTTATTTTAGAATAGGGTAGGGCATTTTTTTATTTTGGGGGGCTTTGTTATTTTATTAGGGGGCTTAGAGTAGGTGTAATTAGTTTTAAATTCTTGTAATCTTTTTTTATTTTTTGTAATTTAGTGTTTGTTTTTTTGTAGGTTGGTTTAGGGGTTGATACGTTTATTATATTGGCGGCGAGGTCCGGTCAGCAGATTAGGGGTTAATAAGTGTAGGTAGGTAGCGGCGACGTTGGAGGGGCAGATTAGGGGTTAATAAATATAATATCGGTGTCGGCGATGTTAGGGGCAGCAGATTAGTGGTACATAGCTATAATGTAGGTTGCGGCGGTATACGGAGTGGCAGATTAGGGGTTAAATGTGTAATGCTGGGGTCAGCGATAGCGGGGGCGGCAGATTAGGGGTTAATAAGTGTAAGGTTAGGGGTGTTTAGACTTGGGGTACATGTTAGGGTGTTAGGTGCAGAGTTAGGAAGTGTTTCCCCATAGGAAACAATGGGGCTGCGTTAGGAGCTGAACGCTGCTTTTTTGCAGGTGTTAGGTTTTTTTTCAGCTCAAACTGCCCCATTGTTTCCTATGTGGGAATCGTGCACGAGCACGTTTTTCAAGCTGGCCGCGTCCGTAAGCAATGCTGGTATTGAGAGTTGAAGTGGCGGTAAATATGCCTGTACGCTCCCTTTTTGGAGCCTAACGCAGCCCTTCAGAGAACTCTAAATACCAGCGTTGTTTAAAAGGTGCGGGGGGAAAAAACATGCGTAGCTAACGCACCCCTTCTAACGCAAAACTCTAAATCTAGGCGATATATTGTACATTAACATTACTATATATATATATACTATATATATATATATATATATATATGTATATATATATACAATTTTATGTAAAGAATATTGGAATGTAAAATATGCGTAACACAATGGGGGGGGCGGAGTCAACCATCAAGCTGAGCAGACGCAGATACCAGGAGCTCCTGCTCTAATAACTTATCAAAAGCCATTAAATAGCCCCAAAATACTACTCCACATAGTAAAGAGAATGTGGGGGTATTAATAAACTCTGTGGCACACAATTGGCAGCATTTAAACTGAAAAATAAGAAGATAAAAGTAGAGGCATCGACGGAAGGCACTTAAGGACCTCCATAACAGACAGACATCCTATTCATCGCTGCCCTCTAACTTTGAATCTAACGGCATTCAACCCTACACTCCTCCCTACCACTCACACTCCGAGGTGGAATTGGTCCCACATTAAACTAAGAGAATGGACTCTGTACTAATGGCTGCATTGGCCGCACTTGGACGCCGCATGGACGCCCAGTTCCACATCCTTTCCCTAAGCTTATCGCTTTCACAGGAGGACTCTCTTGCTCCTCTAAAAGGGGCTCTAAATAACTTTTCCACATGGATTCACTGCCCGAGTCGACAGGACAAGATGGCCGGTCTGGCCAGTCAAAGCTCTTATACATCAATGCAGCGAACTGGCGTCACTCTTCATCCCACTGCGGCTTTCCTGGCTCCTGTTCCGGTGCGGCCAGTCGGGATGGGGGTCGGGGTAGGCGCAGCTACACCCCACGCTTCTGAAGTTACTCCTCCTGACCTCGGGCCCATAGTAGACATGTATCCTTTTTTGCCTTCGGAGGAGACCGACAATGATAGGAGGGTCCGACGTCCGGATCACAGTGGGGGACTCTGTCTCAGGCCCACGATACAGCCCAGCGGTGTGCAGGGTATCTCCGATCTTGTGCACCTCTTATACAGCGACAAGCCTGGACATCCTGGCCAGTTAGATCCCAAAGATCTGTTCCCTCTTGCTGATCTTCAAACTGGCTATACTAAAGATAATTCCCATGTGCGCTCTCTGTGTCGAGTCCTAAACCTCGCCACTATGACAGCCTGCAGAATCTCTGGTGACATCCAGGCCAAGACCCTGGAAACGGAACATTCACAAGACCACGGTCGGTTGGGAGTAGGCTAATCTATCATAGTATTCACTGATGCGGAGCTCTCTAACACTAGATTGACTCCTGTATTGTTTCATTTGATGCACCCACTGACACCTTCTTTGTCTTCTCAAATGTTTTTCTTTAGACGTGAGGTGGACATTGGGTGATAGCAGTTTTCACAGCAGCTTATGTTAAGGTTCATTTAGCATATAAGCATGTGTTTAATAGTTATGTAATTTATGTTGTTTCACTTCTCAATGCTTTATTATTTTTCTTTTGAAAGGTAATGGGGAATTATAGGATATTCATGAAGGAATTTACTGTATAAAAGGGGCTTCTTATTTATTGGAGGCCAGTTAAATTTTCAGTCATATGGTCATACCTCCTTGTTACTTCTAGCTTGAGATAAAGAATGTGGTTAAGGCATTGGCACTCACCAAGAAAGCTATCCCTGAAAATTGCAGGCAAGATAGGATTTGTCACACATTGCTACCCTTGTCTTGTCCATATCTGACGGACTATTTAGCTTTGATAACTTTCTCTCTCTGGGGTGTTTTTCCTAACTATTGTAGGCATTGACAGTTTGCATGTATACTTCTATAGTATTGTCCCTAGATGAGGAGTACTGTATAATTACCTAAACTTGGTTAAAAGCATACGTGTTAAAGTACTAGTGTCTCATACAAAATTAAGATTCTAATCTCTAGGTCTTAGAATGTACACATGGGGAATCCCCTATATAGGACTTATATTAAGTATTCTAACTACTAGACCCCTCCTACCGACCTTAGGATCATACTGTAACCCTCCTCCCCCTTCACATAGTCTATGAAATAACAACAGAAACATTCTTCTCTAGACTAGTAAACCAGAGTTAGCGCCCCCATATCAATATCAATACCCATGTCCTATGCTCTGCTCCATAAACCCCCCCAGGATACAAATAGAACCCTTTGACCCCTCCTCCAGCTTTCATTGCTATATTTAACCTTACTTCACAGATACACATAACTCATAAGATGCATCCCATAGCTCTGTTTTAGTTGTTACTCCCTATACGTCTATAGCACACACAGTTTTATAAATACGCCCAAACCGCAACCCTGTCAAGGTTGGCTCCGCCCTCCCTTCTTTCTCCTCCCCCTCCCCTCCCCCTCATAATTCGAGTGGCTCTTGCCCACTGCAATCCCTCTTCTTTCCTGCTCACCACGGCCTGTCTGTAGCCATTCTACATCCTGATCCCCACAACACTGTAGAAATTCCAACTCTATTCATGTTATAAGTGTGGGGTTCAGACCTCAGTCCTCCATTATTAAAACATAAAATGAAGTCTCACCTCAACCCGCCCAAGCTTATATTTGACAACTCTTTAGACACAACTTAGGTTTTCTCTTTTTAAAGCTGGTCGTTTTCTACTAACACCATTACAGTTATCTATATGGGCCCTAAAATTTGTGACTCAACTCGACGCCCAGAACAGTTACCCCCCTACCAGCCACATAGCTAAATTGTGTGTCACAATATTTTGTTTTGTACTCTACTGTTAACTTTATGTATGGGCAAATGTTGTTCTATGTATTAATTTTGCTGTTTGAAACTTCAATAAAAAATATTATTAAAAAAAAAAAGTATGCGTAACACACTTTGCATGTCGTAGGTCTAACGCAGTGTCAGGTTAACGCATATAAAGAATTTGTTATCTTAAAGGGACATGAAACCCACATTTTTTCTTTCATGATTCAGATAAAAAATACAATTTTAAAAAACTTTCCAATTTACTTCTATTGTTTAATTTGCTTCCTTCTCTTGTTATCCTTTGCTGAAAGGTTTATCGAGGCAAGCTCAGGGGCAGCAGAGAACCTAGGTTCTAGCTGCTGATTGGTGGCTGCATATATATATATATTGATTGTGATTGGCTCAACAATGTGTTCAGTTAGAAACCAGCAGTGCATTGCTGCTCCTTTAACACATTATACCAAGAGAATAAAACAGATTAGATAATAGAAGTAAATTAGAAAGTTGTTTAAAATTATACTCTCTATCTAAATCATGAAAGAACATTTTTGGGTTTCATGTCCCTTTAAGGTGCATCACGTCCGCTAGAGATTGCTAAATTTAACATTGCAAAAGCATTTCTTGTGAAATACTTGTGCAATGCCGCCCACTGCTCACTGGCGGCCAATCGGCCACTAGCAGGGACTGTCAGTCCTTACCAGCAATGTGCATATATTAGTTTTTTCAAAAATGTTTGTGGTCTGCAGTATTTGGCTATTTTCAGCTATATCTAGAAAGTTGTGTGTTGCATTTCCCCCTAATAAAAGCATGTGGTTCCAAATATAGCAGAATGTTGCAGACGGCAGCCATTTTCAGCATCCGTTACACTAAACAAATACCAAAAATGATTATTTGCACATAACTAGTTCGTACTCTAACCATAACTTGTCAAAATAATTAGAATCTCTTCTTGCATCATGAATGACATATAGGCCTCTAGTTATCAAGCCGTCAACCGCAAATACGCTGGAATTCCACAGCGTATTTGTGGCAAGGCTGATTCGCCTTAGTTATCAAGCCCTACTGCCCGGCAAAAGTAGAATATAGTGACGTAAGCTTTGATCCGCCAGACTCAGTCCGACACAGATCGATGCTTACATCACTCCAGATGTTCCGAACGCAAGTTCGGCACAATCTGACTACTTTTGGTAGTTATCAAACTACTAGCAGGTACGCTCGCCACTATTCCGGGCCAGTGTACCTGGATTTCAATCCGCTGCCCTGGAGGCAGCGGATCCCATAGGAATCAATGGGAGTCTGACCATAGCGAAAGCTCATGTTCGCTGCTGCCCGATATCCCATTGATTCCTATGGGAAACGTCTGCACCTAACACCCTACCATGTACCCCGAGTCTAAACACCCCTAATGTGTGTCCCTCTACACCGTCGCAACTAAATAAATTTATTACCCCCTAAACCGCCGCTCCCGCACCCCGCCGCAACCTACATTATACATATTAACCCCTAATCTGCCGCCCCTTACACTGCCGCAACTAATTAAAGTTATTCCCCCCTAAACCGCCGCTCCCAGACCCCACCGCAACTATAATAAACATGTTAACCCCTAAACCGCCGCTCCCGGACACCGCCGCCACCTACATAATACCTATTAACCCCTATCCTGCCCCCCCTACACCGCCGCCACTATAATAAAATTATTAACCCCTAAACCTAAGTCTAACACTAACCCTAACACCCCCCTAACTTAAATATTAATTAAATAAATCTAAATAATATTACTCTTTTTAACTAAATTAATCCTATTTAAAACGAAATACTTACCTGTACAATTAACCGTAAGATAGCTACAATATAACTAATAATTACATTGTAACTATTTTAGGATTTATTTTTATTTTACAGGCAAGTTTGTATTTATTTTAACTAGGTACAATAGTTATTAAATAGTTAATAACTATTTAATAGCTACCTAGTTAAAATAAAGACAAATTTACCTGTAAAATAAAAACTAACCTAAGTTACAATTACACCTAACACTACACTCTCATTAAATAAATTATTCCAATTTAAAACGAAATACTTACCTGTAAAATAAACCCTAAGATAGCTACAATGTAATTAATAATTACATTGTAGCTATCTTAGGATTTATATTTATTTTACAGGCAACTTTGTATTTATTTTAACTAGGTACAATAGTTATTAAATAGTTATTAACTATTTAATAACTACCTAGCTAAAAGAAATACAAAATTACCTGTAAAATAAATCTTAACCTAGGTTACAATTAAACTTAACACTACACTATAATTAAATTATTTAAATAAATTAGCTACCAATACCTACAATTAAATACAATTAAATAAACTAAACTAAATTACAAAAAAACCCCACTAAATTACAGAAAATAAAAAAATATTACAAGAAGTTTAAACTAATTACACCTAATCTAAGCCCCCTAATAAAATAAAATTTAAAAAAAAATAATAAAAGTCCCTACCCTATTCTACATTACCAAGTAACCAGCTCTTTTACCAGCCTTTAAAAGGGCTTTTTGTGGGGCATTGCCCCAAAGTAATCAAGTCTTTTGCCTGTAAAAAAATACAACCCCACCTCCAACATTAAAAAACACCACCCACATACCCCTACTTTAACCCACCCAAACCCCCATTAAATAAACCTATCGCTAACCCCCTGAAGATCTCCCTACCTTGAGTCGTCTTCACCCAGCCGGGCCAAAGTCTTCATCCGATGGGGCAGAAGAGGACATCCAGATCGGCAGAAGTCTTCATCCTATCCGGGCAGAAGAGGACATCCGGACCGGCAGACATCTTCATCCAAGCGGCATCTTCTATCTTCATCCATCCGATGAGGAGCGACTCCATCTTCAAGACCTCCGGCGTGGAACATCCTTCCTGCGCGACGACTACCCGATGAATGGCTGGTCCTTTAAATGACATCATCCAAGATGGCGTCCCTCGAATTCCGATTGGCTGATAGGATTCTATCAGCCAATTGGAATTAAGGTTGGAAAAATCTGATTAGCTGATGCAATCAGCCATTCAGATTGAAGTTCAATCCGATTAGCTGATCCAATGAGCCAATCGGATTGAACTTCAATCTGATTGGCTTCTGCCGGTCCGGATGTCCTCTTCTGCCTGGAAAGGATGAAGACTTCTGCCGGTCTGGATGTCCTCTTCTGCCCCATCGGATGAAGACTTCGGCCTGGCTGGGTGAAGACAACTCAAGGTAGGGAGATCTTCAGGGGGTTAGCGATAGGTTTATTTAAGGGGGGTTTGAGTGGGTTAGAGTAGGGATATGTGGGTGGTGGGTTTTAATGTTGGGGGGGTTGTATTTGTTTTTTACAGGCAAAAGAGCTGGTAAAAGAGCTGGTTACTTGGTAATGTAGAATAGGGTAGAGACTTTTATTTTTTATTTTTATTTTTTTTTATTAGGGGGCTTAGATTAGGTGTAATTAGTTTAAACTTCTTGTAATATTTTTTTATTTTCTGTAATTTAGTGTTTGCTTTTTTTGTAATTTAGTTTAGTTTATTTAATTGTATTTAATTGTAGGTATTGGTAGCTAATTTATTTAAATAATTTAATTATAGTGTAGTGTTAGGTTTAATTGTAACTTAGGTTAGGATTTATTTTACAGGTAATTTTGTATTTCTTTTAGCTAGGTAGTTATTAAATAGGTAATAACTATTTAATAACTATTATACCTAGTTGAAATAAATACAAAGTTGCCTGTAAAATAAATATAAATCCTAAGATAGCTACAATGTAATTATTCATTACATTGTAGCTATCTTAGGGTTTATTTTCCAGGTAAGTATTTAATTTTAAATTGGAATAATTTATTTAATGAGAGTGTAGTGTTAGGTGTAATTGTAATTTAGGTTAGTTTTTATTTTACAGGTAAATTTGTCTTTATTTTAACTAGGTAGCTATTAAATAGTTATTAACTATTTAATAGCTATTGTACCTAATTAAAATAAATACAAACTTGCCTGTAAAATAAAAATAAATCCTAAAATAGTTACAATGTAACTTTTAGTTATATTGTAGCTATATTAGGGTTTATTTTATAGGTAAGTATTTAGTTTTAAATAGGATTAATTTTGCTAATAAGAGTAATATTATTTAGATTTATTTAATTAATATTTAAGTTAGGGGGGTGTTAGGGTTAGTGTTAGACTTTGGTTTAGGGGTTAATAATTTTATTATAGTGGCGGCGGTGTAGGGGGGGCAGGATAGGGGTTAATAAATTTATCATAGGTGGCGGTGGTATAGGGGGGGCAGGATAGGGGTTAATAAATTTATTATAGGTGGTGGCGGTATAGGGGGGCAGGATAGGGGTTAATAGGTATTATGTAGGTGGCGGCGGGGTCCGGGAGCGGCGGTTTAAGGGTTAATAAATTTATTATAGTTGCGGCGGGGTCTATGAGCGGCGGTTTAGGGGTTAACATATTTATTATAGTTGCGACGGGGTCTAGGAGCGGCGGTTTAGGGGTTAACATATTTATTATAGTTGCGGTGGGGTCCGGGAGCGGCGGTTTAGGGTATAAACAATATATTTAGTTGCGGCGGGGTCCGGGATCGGCAGGATAGGTGTTAATTTTTGTAGGTGGCAGGGGTATGTAGGTGGCAGGGGTATAGGGGGCCAGTTTATGTAGGTGGCAGGGGTATAGGGGGCATCAGATTAGGGATTAATAGGTATAATGTAGGTGGCAGCAGGGTCCGGGAGTGACTGTTTAGGGTGTAGTTATCTATTAATTTAAAATATCTCTACTTTCTACTAAATATAATATACTAAATCTCTATGGTGGTACCACTAAAACCAACACAGATAAATTGTGAAATAAACTCTATGAGGGTCCTCCATTATTTGTCAAACATTTTATTTAGGAATCAATATATGTTAATAATAAGATAAATATTTACAGGTATATATATATCAATCTATTTTACAGATACAGTCCACATTTTAAGATACAGGGCAACTTTTCTAAACTAACCCCAATTGTGCTACACAGAATATTATCCCAGAAATACTTAGCCAGATTCTCTGTGTCCAACATCATCCATCTTTTAGCAGGAGCAGGATACAATAGAAGAGGCAGAGGCTCTGGTGTTACAGTATTTTATAACCCAATTCAAAAGGGAGTGGCTTATCAAATGCCACTCAAAAAGACCAATGGGAGTGTCTATAGTTCAGAAAGAAAGGTGTACCTGGGGGAAGGGATCCCAATAACATCTAAGTGAATATTACAGTGATAAAATGTCACCACATTCCCTCACTTTTTCTTCTCCTATGTTGCCCCGTTTTCTAGTTATACCCACTAGTACAGAAGAACACAGTGGGAGCGAAAACCTTACAGGAGAAATTCTCCCACCATCCCTTCGGAATCATTCCCTCAGCGATATGAGCTCTTCTGTACTTTCCTAGGACTGTCAATTCCTAATCTAACTTTATACATTTCATTAGAAAAATTAATTTAAAATTATACATAGAAACACAAAATCCTATGCTAAACCCCATTAGCAACATTTATACAATGGTCTTAAATATTGGGAAAAGTTCATGTATGAGTGTGTGAGTGTGGTTACACTAGATGGGTATGCGTGTAGTAAAATCTTTATTAAGAAAGTGTGAATTGTGCCTGTAAAACAAAAGTTATAATGGTTCACTGAAGTTCTTTGTTGTCATCTTTTGGCATCTGGTCCTTGCTTTTGGCATCTGGTCCTTGCTTTTGCTTTACCAAATCTCTCTCTTTGAACCACTTTGTTTTTTCCAAGACCCTCAAAGGAATGAAAAAAAGATTAAAACCAGGCATATATTTACTTCACACTACAACACTCCATCTGCAGTAGAAACCACATTCACAGTTATTAACTTCAAGTTGGAAAGTGCCTCTGTTATTGCATCATCCCACTCGCACCCTTACTTAACTTATGTTGCTTGATTTATATGATTATTTACCCCTTTATGCTATATATATATATATATATATAATTATTTTGGCCTAATGCACCATTTTACATCTCCATTGTGATACATTATACTTATTTAATTTGTCCAACGCCACCATCATAGCTTCATGGTAAGATCAGTCCTGAAGACACCTGAAAAACAACAATCTATAATATGTGTTATTGGGGAAAAACTGGAAGGAAAGGTGAGAAGCCTTCTATCTTCATTGGTTTTCTTCCTGCAAGATAAGACTTCAGACAGTTTACATAGAAATGGTATTGCATGTGGCCTCCCAAAACTAATCACAATGGAGGTATCTGTTATTGTTTTTTAGAAAGAGAATGCATCAATTAACTATACATTCTTAATATTGGCATTTAAAACTTAATAATGAAAAACACTTAAAATTATTAATTGAACTTAAAACTAAAGTACACATTACACGATACAAATGTACTGCAAACAAATATGCTTATAAAAAAATAATGAATGATTTAATTTGAGCCCTCCAGCTCTGTCAGTTGCTTCTTTAGAAACCCAATTTGATCTCTCATTCTCCTGTTTTTTTGTTTGAGTTCCCAATAACTTAAGTTGGCCTTATTGTTTATCTCATTTGACCTCAGCCTCCAATTTTCTCCTCTGTTAATATCGCCATTTAAATTCCTGTCTCTCCAGTTTTCTGTATTTGATGCTCTACTATTCTGATATCCACAAACATTCCTTCTATTACCCCTCTCTGATTCCTGCCTGTGAATATTCAGATTATTCTCCATTGACTGCTTCACTGCAGAATTTGCCTTAATGGTGTATGGGTGATAATTCCACCACTTCTCAGCTCTAGTGAGCACCATATGTAGGTTTGTGGAGTTTGGATCATACAGCTTTACAAACTCCTGACATTTTCTGGGGAGAGCTTCAAGTACCCTCTGTATGTGAGCTGGTGACCCCCAGACCATTTGGGTCTGTGGCTGGCGCAGCACACACCAAAATAAAACTCTTTTTGCTACTTCAAATGGCCCATCTAGTGGTCTCATGGTAATTTCACTAATCTCTTTCTCTAGACTAGTAAAATTGAAAAAGGTTTTAGCTATCCTGCCAGCCTGATCACATATACTTGAATTAAATCCTAATAACCTGTTGGCATAGGGGCCCATGGCATCTTGAAGCAATTCGGTCCATTCCGGCATGCTCATACCTAATTTTATGGCTTTTTCAGTTCCCTTGTGAAACCAATGTGAAAAGTTATTAAAGCTGTTTGTGGGGATTGTGCCCCACCATTTCTTAAAAATGTATTTATCTGCTACAGTCATTGGCCTAGTCTGATTTGAAAAACCTGTAGGAGCTTTCAGGTTGTTAAAATTCTCAGAAATTATGACAGGGGCAATTGGAACAGAACTTGGGTTTTTAGTGGGGCCCATTTGCATTTTATCTTGTTTTACTAATTGTTTTGGCTCTTTCCTTTGTGGCAGTAAGTTATCACTATCTGCATTGTTCCCAGAAATATCACTAATTATTTTTTCTTTTTGTTCAATTTTCATCTGTAACTCTGTAATTTTGTTTGAGTATTCGTTACTGATGTGTTCTGTTAATTTTAATTTACGTTGTAATTTACTGATCTGTATGGTGTTAGTTAAAGCAGAAAGCTTAATACAATCTCTGTCAGTCTGTGTGTTATCTAACTTTAATTTAAGGTCTTTATTTTGCTCTGTAAGTTCTCCAATAATGTCCGTTAATCTCTTTATAGTTGAAATCACTGCCTGCGCTATCATACATTTTCTTTTATTATTATTCATCTTTTTAAGAGTTAATACCTGTGTTAGTATATCGAAAACACTTTCACACTTGTTGTTTTTAGCTTCTGGGATGAGGAATGGACCATTATATTTCTGAATGTAATTGTTAAAGTACTCACAGATTTCCTTTGAAATATAGTTTTTTCCAGACATTTTTAACAGATAGCTGTTAGAACTAAAATAAAAAATATATCTATATATATATTAGAATGGTGTGTCTCTCACAGCATAGTTTGCCAGACTATTTTAACTGCCCCAAATGCAAGGAATTATCATCTCTATAGGGCAATGAAACACACTAAACAGAAATTAAGCAGAACAAAATTAAAAAATTAAATATTGTTCTCTTTTAAAAGGTGTGAACCATCAATAATAATACTAACCTAAATAAAATAAATGAACAAAGCAAAGCAAGGAATCCTTTTTACTGATATTTTCCCAAATTGAGGAAAAATTATAAAAATATTTTAAGTACAGGAAGATTCTATAGAACTTCTAAATGCTAATTTCAACTGTAGTTTTGGTTCCAGGATCTGCTCCAAACACAGGAAATGCAATTTTTTTACTTTGTTACCCAAAACAAAGCTTAATTAAACTGTAATTTCTTAACTTTAAATTCTACACAATTTCCCATACAATTCAGAATTAAATTTATGTATAGGGCAAGCTACAGCTCTGGGTGTAACACATTCACAGAAATGAATCCTTTGTAAAAAGAAATAAATAAAAAACCTTACTGTTGGCAGCTATTACGTAGTACTGTAAAGCTTTTGTTTGTAAAAACATTTAGATGGGACCAACACAACACATGTCTCTAAAATTCATTAGAAAACTGATAGAAAACTGGCTCAACAAAAAAAAGTATCCAGTTTCCAAAAACAAGAAAAATAAAAGAGTTAAAGGGACAGTCTAGTATAATCAACTTCACAATTTACTTCCATCATCAAACTTGCTTTTTTTTCTTGGTATTCTAAGTTGAAGCCAAACATAGGTAGGCTCATATGCTGATTTCTAAGCCTTTTAGGGTTGCCTCTTATCACATGCTTTTTTGAAAAAAATCTCTTTTCAACACAAAGAGACACTGTGGGGGTTATTTAAGATTTAGCAGGCTACAAAACAGGCCTTCCCCTATGCAAATGCAAATTATAAAGACCAGAAATACAGGTTTTTTTTAAAGCCATGCTTTTCTTGAGAAACATACAACAGGCCTTTGAAAACCAACCACTATTTGCGCTTTTTAAATAAAGTACTACATACAAAAACTTTGCTATAAAACATCAAATCTACATTTACTGCAGTTAAATTTAAAATAAATCAACATTCATTTGATTCCTGCAAAACTAAATGGCATATGGATTTGTCTGCAACTTCATGGCCGCCAAAATGTGGTTATCTATTAATTTAAAATATCTCTACTTTCTACTAAATATAATATACTAAATCTCTATGGTGGTACCACTAAAACCAACACAGATAAATTGTGAAATAAACTCTATGAGGGTCCTCCATTATTTGTCAAACAGTTTATTTAGGAATCAATATATGTTAATAATAAGATAAATATTTACAGGTATATATATATCAATCTATTTTACAGATACAGTCCACATTTTAAGATACAGGGCAACTTTTCTAAACTAACCCCAATTGTGCTACACAGAATATTATCCCAGAAATACTTAGCCAGATTCTCTGTGTCCAACATCATCCATCTTTTAGCAGGAGCAGGATACAATGAAAGAGAGGCAGAGGCTCTGGTGTTACAATATTTTATAACCCAATTCAAAAGGGAGTGGCTTATCAAATGCCACTCAAAAAGACCAATGGGAGTGTCTATAGTTCAGAAAGAAAGGTGTACCTGGGGGAAGGGATCCCAATAACAGCTAAGTGAATATTCCAGTGATAAAATGTCACCACATAGGGGTTAATATATTCGAGTTGTGGCGGGGTCTAGGAGCGGCGGTTTAGGGGTTAATATCTTTATTTAGTTGCGGGGGGCTCCGGGGGTGCCGGTATAGGGGGTAGAACAGTATAGTATAGTGTGAGTGCTTAGTGACAGGGGTATCAATAAATCTGTAAAAAAGCCGAAGAGCAGCGAGATTGATGATTGATAACTATCACAGTCCCCTGCTCATTGCCCCGTACTTGGTGCATGGCTTTTTGACAGATTTATTGATAACTTTGGCGAGCGTATTCAGGTCCGCGGCAGCGATGTGAGGCGAGCTTAGGCAAGTGTATTGGGGCCGGCGAAGGCAGGTAAGTACGGAGCTTCATAACTAGAGGCCATAGTGTGTTTTTTTACTGGATATCGGAAGGAGGCTGGATTTCATTGTGAAACCTGAAACCTCTACCTGTGAAATTATGGTTGTGACACAGTGTACATATG
This sequence comes from Bombina bombina, assembly GCF_027579735.1. Classification (NCBI taxonomy): domain Eukaryota; kingdom Metazoa; phylum Chordata; class Amphibia; order Anura; family Bombinatoridae; genus Bombina; species Bombina bombina. The sequence continues at coordinate 107,117,625 of NC_069508.1, forward strand.
AAATTCGTACACAATAGTTGCAGATGCAAAATCGCCAACTAGTGTCACTGACACTAGTTGGCGATTTTGCCTCTGCAACTATTGTGTACGGATTTCATATGTGTTTTTTGTTGTTGTTGTTTTTAAAGCTTTATTGGTAATAAAACTGAAATACAGATAGGTTCCCAAATGCAGTGGGAAGTGTAAAACCAATCATATAAGCATCATGATACAGTGAGAAAACAAAAAAGAGAACCAGACATGTCGCAGGTAACTCTCAAACTATATCAAATGATACCGTAAGAAACACAGGAACTGAGAGAAAGGAGGGATGTCAGGCAAAGTGACAGCGGGAAAAGAAAACAGCGTGGGAAAGGAGGGAAGAGAAAAAAGGAAGTGAAAAGAAGAAGAAAAGAAAGAGAGAAGAGAAGAAAAAAGAAGGCCGAAAGAAAGATAGGAAGAAAGGAGGCTCTTGAGTAAGCAGTATGCTAGCCGGGAGAGTTTGGAGGATCCACCTACAAGTTTGACCTAGGGAGCCAATTGGGCCTAAATAATTTAGTCCAGTCTTCCCAAATCATCTCAAAGAGGTCTATTTTATCTAGTATAAAACACATTTCTTTCCATGGAATTGATATAGGCCATGATTTCTGAGACAGAGGACCAGCTCGGGGGGTTCTGGTTTTTCCAGGCTCTAGTGATCGCCAGTCTGGTGGCCTAGAAAAGATACACACACATATAGCTCTGGTACTTAGGGAGGGAGTGTAGGCCTACATGTAGTAAAGCTGTTTCTGGGGATTTTGGGACATGTATATTTAATCTGGTTAAAAGGGTGTACACTTTGTGCCATAGAGGTTTGAGCTTGGGACAGGTCCACCATATGTGAAGGGAATCCCCTGGTTTTACACAAAGTCTCCAGCACTGGGGCGTAGGAATCAGGTTGAGTTTAAAGAGTCTCATCGGGGTGAAGTACCAATGAGAGAGCAATTTGTAGTATGATTCATAGAGGGTCGTGCAATGTATAGCTTTTGTGGTTAGACCAAAGGCTCTAGACCAAAGGAGCTGAGGGAGGTGTACATGTAAGATGTCTTCCTATTTTTTAATATGTGACGCCTTATCGTCGGGGGGTGCCCCCTCCACAAGCCAGTAGAAATGGGTCAAGGGTTTACATATTTTCCACCCTTTTTTCCAAATTGTTTCCCAGATGGTCAAGGAATAGGGGGGAGACGGAGTACTCAATATGCTTTTAATCCGGGTATATTCAAAGCGTAGCTTAGGAGGAACGGCCTGTGTGCCGGTAAGTTGGGGCAGGGGCAAATATGTGTCTGTGGAGTGAGAAGAAATTAGGTCAGAGACCAGAGAAAGGCCCAAGTTGGACCAAGCATTAGGGTGTGAGTCAGGGAGGCCTAACAGCAGACCAGCCAGGGAGTGGATAGGTGAGGGATGGGGGGATACCCCCGAGTAGTGTCTCAATTTATCCCAGGAATTTAGGCATTCTTTTATTATAGTGTTCTCAATATTGAGGGTACGTCTACAGTGCGGGGGAATCCAAATTAAGTCGCATAGGTGAATATGGTTGGGTAGAGATGCCTGCTCAAGAGCACGCCATCTGCTCAAACAAGTTTTGTTACCCCAGCGTGAGATATGGGAAAGCATAGCCGCTTCATAATAATGAATAACAGAGGGAGAGGCCACTCCCCCATACGTTTTAGGGTATTGAAGCAATTTATGGGCAACTCTGGCTGGTTTGCCTTGCCAAATATATTTGGTAAGGCCACTTTGAAACTGTAACAGCAAACATCGTGTGAGTCTTATGGGCAAGCACCAAAATAGATAAGTTAATTTTGGTAAAAACGATATCGTAAGGGCAGCGAGCCTACCCAACCATGAGATTGACTTATATTCCCATTTAGAAGTTAAGGATCTCAATTCAGTTAGAAGGGGGATATAATTGTCTCGAATCAGCTGAGCTTTGTCTGGTGAGATAAAGATTCCTAGGTGTTTGATATTATCTAGTTTATGATTAAACCCGTAAGTTTGCAGTAAGGCCTGAGTATAGTCTGCCTGGAAGCCCTTGGTGTAGACATCAGTCTTCGAGGCGTTGAGTTTATAGTAAGACATATCCCCAAATCGTTTCAACAAAGATAAGAGGGATGGGATAGTGGTCCGGGGGGTAGATGTGAATATTGTGATATCGTCAGCGAAAAGGGCAATTTTATGGGTGGTACCGTGAAGAGTGATCCCTGAGATAGAAGGATCTTGACGCATAAGCTCAGCGAGGGGTTCTATGGCGAGGGCAAATAGCAGGGGAGACAGAAGACACCCCTGTTGTGTCCCATTGGTCTGAGACAAGGAGCCAGAGCAGAAACCCAAGCCCCTAAACCTAGCCGACAGGCACGAATACAAGGCCCTTATAAAGGAAAGGGTCTCTGCCAGGAACTTGAAGACATCTAGGACCTCCCACAAATACTCCCAGCGAACCCGATCGAAAGCCTTTTCGGCGTCTAGGGACACCACCGAAAAAGGCTTCCCTAGTCTAGTGGCTTCCATAACAATATTAAGTAGACATCTAGTGTTATCAGGGCCTTCACGATTATGGATAAATCCCACTTGGTCCACATTGATTAAGCTAGTTAGAAGAGTCGCCATTCGATTCGCTAGGATCTTAGAATAAATTTTGATATCGGTATTGATAAGAGAAATAGGTCAATAGCTGGGGCATAGAGAGGGGTCTTTACCAGGCTTAGGTATAGTAATGATAGTGGCTTCGAGGAACTCCTTTTTAAAAGAGCCCAGAGAGCCAGAGTATTGAAAAAAATGGTGGAGAATGGGAATAAGGTCCTTTTTATAGACTTTATAAAATAATGCGGGGAATCCGTCTGGACCGGGGGCCTTAAGTGGTTTGAGAGAGTTGACTACCCGCTTAATTTCTAGAATAGATATTGGTGCTTTAAGGGAGTCCCGTTGTTCGTCTGTCAAGGTAGGGAGTTTAAGGTTTTTGAGGGTCTGCTGAATATTAGATAGTGAGGTAGCAGTGGGGGATTCTGAATTCTGAATGTTGTATAGCTCCTCATAATAAGAGGCAAACATAGACCCAATTTGTTTAGATAAAGTGGAGGATCGGCCTTTATGTTTCAGTATTTGTATACGGGAGGCGCGCTCTCTATGTCTGAGCTTATTAGCCAGCATGATGTCAGCCTTATTTCCTTTATGGTAAAATAGTTGTCTAAGTTTCAACAGTTGCTGTTGTGTCCATTTTAATTCTAAGGTGCAAATGTGAGCTTTTAGGTCCTTTATGGCCATAGACTGAGCTAGGGAAGGAGAGAGTCGGTTGAGTCTCTCTAGTTCGCTGAGCTTACTAAAGGCTTGTGAAAGGGGCAACCCACGGGCCTTTCTAATAATGGCCTGCTTTCTTATTAATAGTCCTCTAACTGAGGCTTTTATAGCAACCCATAAGGTATCATCAGCTAATGCTTGGGTGTCATTTAAAGCAATTAGTTCCCTTAGGTCTTTTTCTAGTTCCTGTCAGAAGGGTATATCAGCTAGAATAGTATGTGGCGTAGACCATGCTGGTGGATATGAGGAGGTAAAGGAGTTGTAAACTGTGAGTAACACTTGGTCATGGTCAGACCATGCACATGAATGGATATTAGTGTCCTTAACTTGGTCTAGGGTCTGAGATTGGCTGAAAATGTAGTCTAATCTAGTGTAGATTAAATGAGGGGGAGAGAAATGCGAGTAGTCTCTATCCATTGTATGAAAAGCGCGCCAAATATCAAAATATCCAAATGCAAACATGAGGGACCTGAATTTGAGTGAAAGAGTCTCTCATCTATGGTCTTTAGGGTTTGGTTTATTTGATTTTTTATCCAGTAGGGGGGCCCAGACAAGGTTAAAGTCCCCACCCATGATGACTCTACCTTGCTTATATTTATCAACTGTCTTTAATATTTTACGTAAACATTTGCATTGACCTGCATTAGGGAGGTAAACCGAGACTAGCGTATACATCCATTGGTTGAGTCTACAGTTAAGGATAATGTATCTAGCTTGGGGATCTACTTCTTGAAAAGTAATTTTGCATGCCAGGTGCTTGTGTATAAGGATGGCAACCCCTCTAGCTTTAGTAGTAAAGGGGGCGAGGATTAAGGTAGTGTAATGTTTAGAGAAAAGTGTGGGGATGTCACCAACCTTCCAGTTTGTCCTGTAGGAATATAACGTCTGGGTTGGAATGTTTGAGGGATCTGAGGAAGACACTATGCTTACCAGGGGAATTTAACCATCTCACATTATGTGTGAGAAACTTTAAGGTGTCCTTATCAGCCATTTGAGTGATGTAGAGAGCATTATTGTGACAAGAGCCTGAGAAGGGGAGTAGGGAGAGAGGGAAGAAAAAAGGTTAAGTGCATAGAAATAGGAATATAAATTCTACATAGTAAATGAATAATTGTTGCGGTGGAATTAGTCCACCAGGATGAGCCCAGCATAGGGGCTAATTGGGGGGGGGGATTACCTAGGTCTATCAGTAAGACCGGGGCGGCTTGACCCAAAAAAGGATTTTAAATAACATCAATAAACAGTTGTATAATACAAAAAGCAGTATTTAACTGACAGATAAAATAACAAGAAAATTAACTTCTGTTACTCTGTAACAACAGTATAATATTATAACTGAACAACCAGGATTAAGAGCACCAATAATGACAAAACAAAAATGAGATAGCTACTCATCTTCTATTTGGAGGCCCAGTTCAATTAATCACAGTGTCTATATGCGTGGGAAATTAGGGGACCGCCTCCTGAGGGGGGTCAGGTGTTTTTGCCGTTTGGGTCTCTGCTCTTTGACTTGCCACTCAGGGGCCGAGGGTCTGAGTCTTGACTGTGAAGATGGTGGTTGGAGGTTACTCATAGGTGGGCGCAGGCCCCAGGATTCAAGGAGTGTGAAGCCTTGATTGAGGTTGGCCACTGTATGTGAGTGATTGTCCTTTGTGATGAGAATTTTAGTTGGAAAGCCCCATCTGTATTTTATATTCTCTCGTCTTAGGATCTCTGTTACTGGGGAGAGCAGTCTCCTTTGTTGAAGAGTGTGTTGAGACAAGTCCTGTAGCAATTGGATGTTCTTGAACTTTTCAGGTAAGGAGGGCTTATGAAGGCTGCCTGCAAGATCTGATCTTTAAGACTGTAGCTATGGAAGCATACAACTACGTCTCTAGGTTTGTCAGACAAGAGCGCTCTGGGCCTGAGCGCCCTATGGCAAGAGCTCCAGAGTGTTAGGAGTCATAGTAAATGTTCCCAGGAGTTCCCTAAATAACTCTGAAAGGAAGTTTTGTAGCTCAGGAGGTGAGACAGCCTCTGGAATGCCTCGGAAATGAATGTTGATGCGTCGCGATCTGTACTCCAAATCGGCTAATTTGTATTCCAATTGTGTGATCTTATCCGCCAAAGATTCAGAGTATGCCAGGAGATTGGTATGGTCAGTGGTTAGGTCATCCTGCTTGCATTCCAGGGCATCAACTCATTCCCCAATCTCAGAAATGTCCTTGTGGAGCTCAGCCGAGCTGTGATGAATCTCTTGGGTTATTGAAAGGGTTTGGGCAGCCAACAATTTCTGCATAGTTGACTCTGTGATATATTTAGAGGTGGTCGCGCAGGAATTAACACTAGATTGTGAGTCGCCATCCTGGGAGTCCTGATAAGCATGGCTAGAGGCCGACTGAATGGTACTCTGGTAGTTGGAAGAGAAAAGTGATCCAGAACTGTTTTCTTAACTTTATTCTGAGACTTACAGGCCCATTTATCAAAGGGCTTGCGGACCTGATCCGACACTGCGGATCAGGTCCGCAAGACCTCGCTAAATGCGGAGAGCAATACGCTCTCCGCATTTAACATTGCACCAGCAGCTCACAAGAGCTGCTGGTGCAACGCCGCCCCCTGCTGACTCGCGGCCAATCGGCCGCCAGCAGGGAGCTGTCAATCAACCCGATCGTATTCGATCGGGTTGATGTCCGGCGATTCCTGTCCGCCTGTTCAGAGCAGGCGGACAGGGTTATGGAGCAGCGGTCTTTAGACCGCTGCTTCATAACTTGTGTTTCTGGCGAGTCTGAAGACTCGCCAGAAACACGGCCCTTCAAGCTCCATACGGAGCTTGATAAATGGGCCTGTTAGACTGTTTCCTGGCAGTGTGCGGCATTATTAATTTTTGATCAAACAGAAACCTCAAAGAAAGAAACTTATATATATTCTGTCAATAGTAACAGATAAGGGCCTCCCGTAACCTGTGGAATAATCAGTTAAGTCAGAAGAGTACAGGGCAAAACATTCAAAAGAGCATGAGTTAAGCTTCAGTTTATATGTATACTGCTAAGAAGGGTCAACCAGCCCAGCCATACAAGCTTTTTCACTTACCACATCAGAGAGGAAAGAAACTCCTCACAACTTGCCCAAAAGGGCTAATTAGAGTATATGACTGACGTGACAGTAAAAAAAAAACTTCCAGGGAGAGAGGTTAAGGGCAACACTATGTCTAAGGTTGTATGCACCAGAGGGTGCGTGAGATGGTTACAACAACGCCAATACCCAAAAGCCAGACCCTCACTTTAGGGAACATGGGGATACGACCCGAAGAAAGAAGGAGGGGAATGGGAAGTGATCCACCCAGACAAGCTGGGCAGGAGCAGGAAGGTGAGGGGAGGTCACACAGATGGTACACTTGCAGTATTACTTGCACACTTCAATTTGTATAGATTTGATAGGATAGTAGGGGCAGAGTTGGAGGGTAGGTATTGAGGGTGGAAGAGGCTTAGAGTATGATGAGATATGCAAACAATTTTAGGCAAATCGTATAAATAACACTCCACTCTGGGTATGGACCTCAGAGGCACAAAAGCTGGTGCAGCAGCTAAATAACATCCCCCAATTATCCACCGTAGTGTCCAGAATAAACTTGTGTTTAAGGAGACAAATAGGCAAGAGTGTAAGGGAACTTGTGGAAATAAAGAGCCCTGAGGGGGGAGCCAAAAAAAGGCTCTTGATTTATGGTAGGCCTGGGGGCTCAAAAACGTGGAATACTTTATGAGGCTGAACTCAGTGTCCCCACGTGGGTAGCAATAAGGAGATGAGACCCAAGATGTACAGAGGTTATGTGATTCGTCTACCTCATAAACTTGATTGCAGATAAGAGGCCTAGAGGGTGGTGTGTAGGGCCTTCTATGCTTGCTGTGGTTACTTGAGGGGTTAAGGGGTCCTCAGGGAAGTCCCAACATGTGGTAGGAGCTAAATAGGCCTAGTTAACGTTATAGGAGGCCTCTTAAAGTCCCGGTATCTTAGGCCCTAAAGTACCTTGAGGGCCGCCTAAAATTGGTTCATGCAGTCCAGTATTAGAGAGGAGGGCTAAGGAGTGTAAACTGCTCCATAGATCAGACCCTGTGTTTTATGGCACCCCTGCAATACCCTCTGCACCTCTCGGTCCCCTCTCACCTCTAGGTATGTGCCATGGCTGTCAAAACGGATGCGGTCTTGCGATCCAGATGTCGGTTGCTGTGAGGGAGCCGCCGGTTGTAGCTTATGGTAATTGAGCAGGCTCCTCAAGGGCGGGTATCCCCTCTCTCCGGCGGGGACGACAGACAATCCTGTGATAAGGCCCAAAACTTTACTGTGGCCTCGGCATTCCGGGGAGGAAAGGCGCCCGGCAAGATGGCAGAACTTCGCGCCAAAACTTTAAGGGGAATCCGGGCCGCAATGCAGAGAGACAGCAAGGGGGGCCCGCTGGAGATGAGGAGTGGAAGATCCTGTGGTTTGTTAGGAGGAGAGCTGGAATGGTCCTGTAGGTAACTCCCGGATAGGTGAGTCAAGGCCGATGCAATGCTGAGCGGTGATGATATATAGCGTTACCACGGAGTCTCCGGTAACGACTAAGAGAGGCTATGCAACCTCTAAGCAGGGCAGTCAGTCTTTTGCTCCGGAGCAGTTGCGGGGCGTCCCCGAGGTGCTGGGTATAAGGTTGGTAGAGCTTTAGCCTGAGAGCAGAAAACGGCAAAAAAGTCTCCAGATTCTTAGCTCAATAGGGTATGGCCACTCTCTGTATGGGGTATTAAGCAGCTTTGCAACCAAAAAGTAGGAATATATAGGTTTAAAGACACTTTTAAAGACCTCAAAGTCAGGAGCTCTCCTACTACACAGCTACTCCTGTTGGCGGCTAGCTCCGCCCCCCCCCCCCAATTTCATATGTGTTTTATGGAGAGCATGGCAATTACATCAAATTCTTTTGATGAAAACTATAAAAGTAGAAAGAATTCATAATGTATATTGTAAACATTTAGTAAACTTATACTTTTTCACCAGGATATGAAAGGAGGCCAGTTCTCATTAGAGTTGAAATATCTGTCATAGGCCCCGGTGATTGAAAGTGCTATGAGGTGGCAAAATATTCTTAAGGATCCAGTGCTATGTTGCGCGAGCCTATCAAAATATTTTAATCTTCCGACATCCTGAACAGTAGAGTCTTTAGAGCGTGTTTAAAACTTTCAAAACTAGGGGAGAGTCTTGTGGAGTGAGGCAGGGAGTTCCACAAGATGGGAACTAGTCTGGAGAAGTCCTGTAAATGGGAATGTGAGGAGGTAACAAGAGAAGAGGAGAGTAGGAGGTTGTGAGCAGATGGAAGGGGGCGGGGGGAGAGTATCTGGAGACAAGGTCTAAGGTATAGGGGGAGCAGTGCAGTTGAGGACCTTGTATGTCAGAGTCAGAATTTTGTGTTTAATCCTAGAGGCAAGAGGAAGCAAGTGAAGGGATTGGCAGAGAGGTGCAGCAGATCAAGAGCGACGTGTAAGGAAGATGGGTCTGGCAGAGGCATTCATTATGGATTGTAAATGAGCTAGGCAACAGCTAGGGAGACCAGAGAGGATGGAGTTGCAGTAGTCAAGGGTGGAAGGGATGAGAGAGTGGATTGCCATTGTTCGGTGATGCAGGCTATAGATAACACCCAGCATCACCATCCATATTGACAATGTATAGTAAAAGAATCCTTTGCAATAGAACTTTTGTGCCTAGCCACTAATCCTAATACCCCCAAACCGAAGTACCCCACAATCACAAATTAACACTACACTAAATGAAGAAGAAGAGACCAGGTCCTCTTGCAAATAAACAGTTTTTCTGTGGTAGTAATGCAGGTTACAGGTGCATTCCCAACTGACGCATTTCGCGCAAATGCCCGTGTGCTTCATCAGAGACCTACACTAATAAAGATCTAAACTCCCACATACCCATCACAAGTACTAACCTACTAACTACTAAACTGCCATATACCCACCACAATTACTAAACTATTAACCCCTATACTGCCACATACCCAGCACAAGTACTAAACTATTAACCCCTATTATGCCAAATACGCAACACAAGTACTTAACTATTAACCCCTATACCGCCACATCCCAAACCTAATTATTAAACTCTTAACCACTATACCTCCACATACCCACCGCAAGTAATAAACTATTAACCCCTATATATCCACATACCCCAAATGCAAACTAATCTCACACCTAACCCCCTCTAAACCCCCTAATTTACATTAAAAAGTTACAAAAAAACTAAAATTAAACCTAAACTGGTTCTTCACCACATCTTTTTTTCTTTGTCTCTCGTCCATGAGCCCTCATCTTAAAGCAGATTAGAATTTAAATATAAAAACATTCTTGCAAACAAGTGGTATCTCTAAGTGCGTGATCAAATTACCGACATCATACTAAAGGGGGGCGACATGATTCCCTGCACCCTGATCCATCAACACCCATTTTAAGAGGTGACGGACCGGGGCTCAATTTTGGCCCGGAGCGGAGAGATTTTGAGGGACCTCCAGCGGCAGCCGCTGGTGTTTTAGCGCATCTCTGTGACACATTATTTAAATATTGATTAGAATTTTAGCGACATAGCTTCATAGTTATAATGGGGAGGTTTACTATTTAGTATAGTTTATTATATATGATGTATTCTTCTGACAGTAGGCAGTATTTGGGAGTTAGCTGGGGCATTCCAGGGGAGTGAAGGTGGTATTAGGGACTTAGCTGGGCCTTTCAGGGTTTGTAGATTAGGCATGAGGTAGGTGTAGGTGGTCAGGGGGAGTTAGCTGGGTAGTGCAAGGGGATTGTAGGTTAGCTCTGACGTAGGTGTAGGCACTCGGTGGGATGTAGCGAGGCGGTGCAGCGGGAGTGTAGCTTAGTTATAGGGGTTCAGTGTGAGTTAGTGGGCATGTTAGTGGGCTTAGCTTGCACTTTGATTCAAACACATCGGCAAAAGATCGATATGTTAGAATCAGCGCAGTGCAGGTTGCGAGGAGGGTAGCAACCTTGTTTGTCTTGCTAGGTATCAGCTGTCGAGATAACATCGCCTGAGGTATTTAGTGTAGGTTTAATAAAACTTAGATCCCCACGGCAATATTTGGAGTGTGCCTACACTGAAACTATTTTTTGTTTCAGTGAGTGCACTGTGTGCGCCGTGTAGGCACACTTCAAATAGGGCCCGTTCAGCCACAGCAAAATGTGGAGATGTCAGCAATGCGTGTGGTGACATCACGCTTCCATTGACTTCTATAGAAGAGACATCATCTCTCTCTGGCATTGCTCGGACATGCCCCTTTTCTTTGAAAATGCTTTGAATATCTGAGGCCTGAGAATAGCAATGAAACTTTAATGATTTCAAAAGCACATGCAATTTTAACAGACTTTTCCATTTACTTCTATTAAGAAAATTGAATTTATTTTCTTGGCAGCCTTTGTTGGAAATCATACCTAGGTAGGCTTAGAAGCAATGCTCAATGCACTTTTGGGAGCTAGATGCTGATTGATGGCTACTCACAAATGCCTCTAGTCATTGGTTTAACAGATATGTTCAACTAAGTCTCCAAAGTGTGTTGCTTATCTGGAGATTTGTAGATGTTAAACACCTACTGTAGTTTTATGCAAGTAATAAGAGAAATTATAAAGTCTGGTAATACGTTAGAACATTTAGTTTTTTGTCGTTTTATGTAGCTTTATTATAGCTATATATACATATATAACTGTAAACGTGACTGTAAAATCTCTTTAATTTCAAAGGAGCATCTAATCTAAGCCTGGCATCTTAAATGTCCATATCTTAAATGCTGTATTAATAATTCCTTACAATTTAGATGTCATTTTTTAAAAAAAATTAACATTTCAGACATAATAATAATGAACTAAAAATAAAATAAATAAATAAAATAATGCACTTTGCCAATGATTTAAGTCCTATCTCTGGCTGATGCACAAGAAATGGATAAAAGCTACTAAAGACAGAATTCCTTCAATTGTTCTCTGGACAGAATGATGGACAGTATCTCCTGCTTCTAAGGTTGAAGCTACATTTTTTGTCTTATGGATTGATGAAATCTTGCATTTTATTACCCCTCGTATTAAAATGAATATTTGTTCTCTTGAGTAATGCATTTCCTTAATGCATCATTTTTGTGTAGTCTTCATTTAAATTCTTTCTTAAAAATGAAAACAGCTATGTCCATTTTACTACTGATTCATACATTGAGCACTCATATAAAAGGCTAAAGGAAAACAAACTATGGAGTATATTTAATATAGTGCGAGCGGACATGATACAATGTAGCGTATCATGTCCGCTGCACATCAATAAATGCTGACAGCATACGCTGTCGGCATTTATCATTGCACTGGCAGTTCTTGTGAACTGCTGGTACAATGCCTGTAGATTCGTGGCTAATCGTCCGCTAGCAGGGGGTGTCAGTCGGCCTTATAGTATTCGATCAGGTTGATTTCTGTCCGCGGCCTCAGAGCAGTCGGACAAGTTATGGAGCAACTGTCTTGATAAATCGGCCCCTTTGTCTGTATATTTGTATGTATATATTATAATGTTTTTAACTATGATTTCTCTAAGTATGTATATTGTTACAACACATCAATATCTGAGGAAATATAACATTTTAGTGCAGAAAAGCTTACAAACATTTTACAAAATCTGTATATCTTGATGACACAAAAGTTATTACACAAAGCAAACTTATTAAGCAGAATTGTGCAGGGATACATTGTTTATTGAAAATGAGATACACAGTCTCTGGGGTCTGAATGTGTATCTACTTTAAAGGAATACAGGAATGGTTGCCTTTATAAAAACCTAAAACTGTCCTGTCAGATGTATTCTTTGAGTTTCATTCTAATCCTTCCTGCATGTCGTATAAATACACTTTGTGTTTACTTTGCACTGATGAAAAACCAGATATTCTACTTGACTTCTGGAAGCAAAGATAACATTGTACCAGATTATTTACAAAGTGCTTATTGGTAGACTTGAATGTAAAAAGTCCATCAACCACTACAGAACGAAAAGAGCTTTTCATATGGCATAAGCTTTTTGCAGTGCAATAAACACAGCCATTCTTTTCAAAAAGGCTAGAATCATCAGTCAAAGGGTGATGTAAAGGGCATATAGTAGAGATAAGTGTAATGGAGCACAGACAACAGGAGGACAGGTGAGGGATAGAAAAATAATGAGCAATAAGTAGAGTAAGCGACAGCAACAGGAAAGGGAGAAAAAGAAGAGAAAGAAAAAGAGAAAGAAGATAGGAGAATACATAGGAGGCAGATGTAGAGAGCTACAAACAAGCTAATGGTCAACTACAGAAGGCAGAAAAAACATTAGAAGCTAATTTGTTGAGCCCATGAGGACTAATTAAGATCCTTTTTGACTGTAGTTGGGGCCTGGGAGGTGTATGGGTTGAGTTGGTACGGTCCATGGGGCATGGCTAAGTTGTCCAGTTTTTTAGTCAATGGGGTGGGAGTCTGGTGGTATATTAGCATAGATTGGTATTTTGGGACAAGGTTTGGGATTGCTGGCAGAGATCAGGAATTTTCCCCAGTGAAACCTGGACATAAGTAGGTTAGAGATCTTGACAAGAGTAACAGCAGGACAGAACTCACACCCCATGATAATACTGTAAAATACTGGATGATTGGGGTTAATTGAGTTATTGAGTATTTAATAAATGTGTTGATATAAAATAGGAAATTTGCTCAGCCAGGAGTAATTTTAGCTTGTTCTATAGAATGGGAATGTACACACCCAGGGTACAGTTTCTTTTAGGCAAAGTGTTCCTTTCACAGATAACACGTTTCATGCAGGATATCAGCCTAATCAAATTAAGAAGCCCTAAATAGCAGTCCCCACAAAATCATGTAAAATACTGTTTACTTCTGCTTTTATAGTAATACTGCATACATAATTAACATTACAACTAATTTTAATGGATGCACTTTTAATAGTTTAGAATTCATAGAAAAGGGAGTCGCAAACAACACTAATTATATACTTGAGTTGAAATTAATATAACAGATAGTCTCACCATGCAACATTAAAAAGCAGCTAATAAGACCCCATTACAATTAAAATCAGACATGTGGACATTTTGGGCTAGATTACAAGTGGAGTGCCAAATAATTGCACGCTCCGCAAACGGGCAAACTTTACCAAAAGCTATATTTTGCACTCCAGTAATAATCTGGCCTTTAATAATTACAAGAGATAGATGAGTGGAGCAGCTGCATTTTGGTTAGAGGTAATAAACCCATAGTAGCCCCCTCCAAAAAGGGGAGTATAAGTGCCTCAGACATGGTAAAACCCTAACTTTGCAAATATGCTTTTCTCCTACATCAGACCTTCTGAGCTATTGGAATGGCAAGATGATTGTGTGGCCTGCTCTAGCTAATGGAGCTCAGGAGCTCCTCTCTTGTACCCCAACCACCGTGCAGAGTGAGCAAGTGTTTTCATTAACTGGCAATATATTGAACCCTAAGCACTCACAACTGTCACTGCAGCTCATGAAGCAAATGGCATTTCTGAAATGTAACATTCCAAAGCTAGATTACCCTGCCCTTAGTTTGACTCCAATTCATTTTGAAATGTTTTCCACTCCTGCTTCTGTCTTCCTGCTCTGTGGTATTCATCATCCATCAAGGCCAAATCCTCAGGGAACTGCTGTCCACTGTGTCCAAGGGGCTCTAGGCACGTATTTGTCCTCCTCCCTTGGAGGTGTATTTTTGAGGTTTATATACTGTGAGTCCTACCTAGTTCAGTAACTTTGCTGCCTTCTGCTACCTCTCCTGCTCTTCCTGCTCTGTGGAGCTCATAATTCATCAATCCCTAATCCTCAGGAACTGCTGGCGGCTGTGTCCAAGGGGCACTAGGCACGTTTTTGTCCTCCCTAGGGGTTGTATTTTTAAGGTTTATGTACTGTGAATCCTACCTAGTTCAGTAACTGTTGCTGCCCCTCCTGGCTTATCTCTAGAGGATTTCAGGAAAACAAATGGATAATATTAAGGTAAATAAAACTCCAGGCCCAGATGGAATACACTCAAGGGTTTTACAGGAACTTACCACATTTATAGACATATCTCTACTCTTCATTCTTCAAAACTCATTATCCTCAGGCATAGTACCCCAGGACTGATGTAAAGGGGGTCTGAGATAGTAGCTCAAATTAAAGCAACTTAATCAATGTATGCACAGGATCAAGACTCAGTAGACAGAGATCATAAAACTTGGTTCTACTGGTTACTCCAGGAGGACAATAGACATGTTACTTAATGCTTTGATGATGCAGGACGAAAATATATACCTCCTTTCTCTACTGTAGTGGATGTGATGATCCGAGATAATGTATGCTTTAATTCCAACCTTTCCAGAAGGCTAATAATGTTTGAAGATAGTAATGATTTAACACACAGCTTTGGTAATCAGTAATATGGTTTATTTGTTTTGTTTAATTTTGAATGTTAGTTACATTTCTTATATACATGATATTTGTGACAATGCTATACTTTACACAAACAAGCAATAGGGTCTTACAGAGTAATATGTTTATCCTATAATTCTGAGCAAAACCAACTCTTGTTTGTTGTAAATGAAGAAAAATGGACAGAAACCCAACAACTTGCTACTAATCTTTTCTTGGGGAAGGTCACTAATTTTATGATGATCAGTGAATATCCCATACTTTTCTGACTTTTCCCTTTTTTTTTTCCAGAACCGAGTTAGATAAGATCTGTCATTACAGAAATGTTGTGTTTTGTATATTGTTTATATAACTTTTCATGTAACATTAAAATCCAATAAAAATAATTTCAAAATAAATATATACAGGTATAGATATATCCAGATATATACAGATAGATCTATTTAAAAATACAAAGAACATTTTTTTTCATATGTGAAGAATATAAAAATATTTACAATAAATTCACAGTTAAACACATTATTAAATGTGTGTGAGAGAGATATTAAAAATGTATTTGTGCCAGTGTTTGCAAGCAAGCAAAACCACTTAAAATGTTTTTTTTTATTTTTATTTATAAACAACAGAAGAAAAGGCTTATGTTTGTAGTTCTAATCTAATCAGTTCTAAAAGTTAAAGTGTGTGTGTATATATATATATATATATATATATATATATATAGCCATTGATTATGTCATAGGTGATGTCACTTGTGTTATCACTGATGATGTCATCAACTTTATGTCATATATATTCAATACATAAAATGAATTGCAATTAAAAGTTTTAATTTTTAAAAACAATCACCTAGATTATGAGTTTTGTCGGTAATGGTGTGCGGTGCTAACGAGCAATTTATGCTCACCGCTCACCTACAGACAACGCTGGTATTATGGGTTTTTACAAACCCGGCGTTAGCTGCAGAAAAGTGAGCGGTGAGCAAAATTTTGCTCCACATCTCACTTCAATACCAGCGCTGCTTACTTTAGCGGTGAGCTGGCTGAATGTGCTCGTGCACGATTTCCCCATAGGAATCAATGGGGGAGAGCCGGCTGAAAAAAAACCTAACAACTGCAAAAAAGCAGCGTAAGGCTCCTAACGCAGCCCCATTGATTCCTATGGGGAAATAAAAGTCATGTCTACACCTAACATGAACCCCAAGTCTAAACACCCCTAATCTTACACTTATTAACCCCTAATCTGCTGCTCTGGACACCGACACCACCTACATTATAGTTATGAACCCCTAATCTGCTGCCCCCAACATCGCCGAACCCTACATTTTATTTATTAACCCCTACTCTGCCGCCCCCAATGTCACCGCCACCTACCTACACTTAATTACCCCTAATCTGCCGCCCCCAACGTCGCCCGCAACTATATTAAAGTTCTTAACCCCTAAACCTAAGTCTAACCCCCCTAACTTAAATATAATTTAAATAAATCTAAATAAAATTACTACAATTAACTAAATTATTCCTATTTAAAACTAAATACTTATCTATAAAATAAACCATAAGATAGCTACAATATAACTAATAGTTACATTGTAGCTATCTTAGGATGTATTTTTATTTTACAGGCAACTTTGAATTTATTTTAACTAGGCAGAATAGTTATTAAATAGCTATTAACTATTTAATAACTACCTAGCTAAAATAAATACAAAAGTACCTGTAAAATAAAACCTAACCTAAGTTACATTTACACCTAACACTACACTATAATTAAATTAATTCCCTAAATTAACTACAATTAAAAACAATTAAATACAATTATCTAAAGTATGAAAAAAACACTAAATTACAGAAAATAATAAAATAATTACAATTTTTTTAAACTAATTACACCTAATCTAATCCCCCTAATAAAATAAAAAAGCCCCCAAAATAATAGAAAGCCCTGCCCTATACTAAATTACAAATAGCCCTTAAAAGGGCCTTTTGCAGGGCATTGCCCCAAAGTAATCAGCTCTTTTACCTGTAAAAAAAAGTACAATACCCCCCAACATTAAAACCCACCACCCACACACCCAACCCTACTCTAAAACCCACCCAATCCCCCCTTAATAAAATCTAACACTAACCCCTTGAAGATCACCCTACCGTGAGTAGTCTTCACCCAACCGGGCCGAAGTCCTCAACGAAGCCGGGTGAAGTGGTCCTCCAGACGGGCAGAAGTCTTTATCCAGACCGCATCTTCATCCATCCGGCGCAGAGCGTGTCCATCTTCAAGACATCCGATGCGGAGCATCCTCTTCTTTCTTCATCCGACTGAATGAAGGTTCCTTTAAATGATGTCATCCAAGATGGCGTCCCTTCAATTCCTATTGGCTGATAGAATTCTATCAGCCAATCGGAATTAAGGTAGAAAAAATCCTATTGGCTGATGCAATCAGCCAATAGGATTGAACTTCAATCCTATTGGCTGATTGGAACAGCCAATAGAATGCCAGCTCAATCAGCCAATAGGATTGTAGTTCAACCCTATTGGCTGATTGCATCAGCCAATAGGATTTTTCTACCTTAATTCCGATTGGCTGATAGAATTCTATTAGCCAATCGGAATTGAAGGGACGCCATCTTGGATGACGTCATTTAAAGGGACCTTCATTCAGTCATTGGATGAAGAAAGAAGAGGATGCTCTGCGTCGGATGTCTTGAAGGTGGACCCGCTCCGCGCCGGATGGATAAAGATAGAAGATGCCATCAGGATGAAGACTTCTGCCCGTCTGGAGGACCTCTTCTTCCCGGCTTGGATGAAGACTTCTGCCCGTCTGGAGGACCACTTCGCCCGACTTCATTGAGAACTTCGACCCGGTTGGGTGAAGACTCCTCAAGGTAGGGTGATCTTCAAGGGGTTAGTGTTATGTTTTATTAAGGGGGGACTGGGTGGGTTTTAGAGTAGGATTGGGTGTGTGGGTGGTGGGCTTTAATGTTGGGGGGGTATTGTACTTTTTTTTTACAGGTAAGAGCTGATTACTTTGGGGCAATGCCCCGCAAAAGGCCCTTTTAAGCGCTATTTGTAATTTAGTATAGGGTAGGGCTTTTTATTATTTTGGGGGGCTTTTTATTTTATTAGGGGGATTAGATTAGGTGTAATTAGTTTTAAAAACTTGTAATTATTTTATTATTTTCTGTAATTTAGAATTTTTTTTTCTTCTGTACTTTAGATAATTGTATTTAATTATATTTAATTGTAGTTAATTTAGGGAATTAATTTAATTGTAGTGTAGTGTTAGGTTTAATTGTAACTTAGGTTAGGTTTTATTTTACAGGTAAATTTGTCTTATTTTAGCTAGATAGTTATTAAATAGTTAATAACTATTTAATAACTATTGTACCTAGTTAAAATAAATACAAACTTGCCTGTAAAATAAAAATAAACCCTAAGCTAGATACAATGTAACTATTAGTTATATTGCAGCTATCTTAGAGTTTATTTTACAGGTAAGTATTTAGTTTTAAATAGGAATAATTTAGGTAATTGTAGTTATTTTATTTAGATTTATTTAAATTATATTTAAGTTAGGGGGTGTTAGGGTTAGGGTTAGACTTAGATTTAGGGGTTAATAACTTTAATATAGTGGCGGCGACGTTGGGGGTGGCAGATTAGGAGTTAATAAATGTAGTTAGGTGTCGGCGATGTTAGGGACGGCAGATTAGGGGTTAATAAAATGTAACTAGTGTTTGTGAGGCGGGAATGCAGCGGTTTAGGGGTTAATACATTTATTATAGTGGCGGCGATGTCCAGTTCGGTAGATTAGGGGTTAAAAATGTTATTTTAGTGTTTGTGATGTGGGGGTGCCTCGGTTTAGGGGTTAATAGGTAGTTTATGGGTGTTAGTGTACTTTTAAGCACTTTAGTTAAGAGTTTTATGCTACGGCGTTAGACCATAAAACTCTTAACTACTGACTTTTAAATGCGGTACCAGGCTTGACAGAACAGGGTGTACCACTCACTATTTGGAAGATTCATAATACCGGCGCAATGCAAGTCCCATTGAAAAAATAGGATACGCAATTGACGTAAGTGGATTTGAGGTATTTTTGAGTCTGGCCGAAAAAGTGAGGGGTACACCTGTACCTGCAAGGCTCGTAATACCAGCGGGCATTAAAAAGCAACGTTGGGACCTCTCAACGCTGCTTTTTAAGGCTAACGCAAGACTCGTAATCTAGCCGAATATATTTTAGAGACCTGTAACGACAAAATTTAAGAAAAAGAAAAAATACTGTCAAAATTCGTCAATATTAATTTGTTTTCTTTTAATTATTTTGAAGGGGTTAAAACTTCTTTACAGAGCCCCGTCTGGTCATTAAAGGAAAACGTCTCTGGATGGCTCTGTGAAGAAGAGGAGTGGATTAGCACTGCTTTCCAGCACACTAAAGTTGAGTATCAGCTACAGGTGAATGTTTTTACCTTTAGCTTGGAAACATTTACATTAGCTTAACGAAAGCGAAAGTAAATGTGTAATAAATATTAAGGGGCCGAATGGAGCTTGATGCCCCTGTTTCTGTGTGAGCCTTTTGGCTTTTTTCTAAAGACCGCTGCTCCATAACTTGTCCGCTGCCTCTGAGGCTGTTGACATCAATCTGCCCGATCCTATACGATCGGGCTGATTGACACCCCCTGCTAGCGGCCTTCAGGGGGGCGACTTTGCACAAGCAGTTCACAAGAACTGCTTGTGCAATGATAAATGCTGACAGCGTTTGCTGTCGGAATTTATCGATGTGCTGTGGAGATGATATGCTACATTGTATCATGTCCACTCACACTTTCATAAATGGGCCCCTAAGTATTCGTTTAATTTAAATTTAAACAAATACCAAAAAGTGCAGCCAATGAATATTTGGGGACATACATTACCCGAATATTTATTATGGAAGATTCGGACAAACTGAATTTTTCTGTGCTGCTATGTATCAATTTTTTATATTTTGTTATATTTTATAAGCATTAAAGCCTTAAATGTAGGACTTACATAAGTCTTTTTTCTCTTCTTTTGAACATTTTTTTTCTAAGACATTAGTCGGTACAAATAGGTTCACACCAGGAAGGCTTTGACAGCTGCTAGAGTGACTGTGTACTATGATTAACACATTTAACGTTTCTGGCATATATAGTTGTTTTGAGGAAAAAAGTATATTTTTCACTTTGAACGACTATAATTTAAAAGAAAGGTCCTAATGGGGCAGTGGGTAATATAAGTTAGCGCTTGCAAAAAATCTTCTAGAGACACCTTTGCAAGTACGCAGTTAATAAAGTTTTACACTACCCCCCCCCATAATATATATATATGTACTATATATATATACTGTATATCAGGGGTGTATTTTGGCCTAGGCAAACAAGCCACTTGCCTAGGGCGGCAGATTTGTGGGGGCAGCACTTTTTGAGTCTTGCTACACACACTCACTACACCCACACATACACCTACATTGCACTACACAGGAAAACTGGAAAACTGCACTCTACACACTCACCATATACAAACCCACACACACATATACACACACGTGCACTTTGGAAATGCCATTAAAAAAGTCACATTATACCCTTGCCAAAAAAAGGTCTAAAACCTGGAGAGGGCAGCAGAATGTTGAGTGCCTAGGGCAGTAGAAAACCGAAATATGCTACTGCTGTGTATATATATACAGTGATGTCATGAATAGTTCGCCGGGGAATAGTTCCCGGAGAACATAGCATGTTCGCGTTCGCCGCAGCGGGGCGAACATATGCGATGTTCGGTCCGCCCCCTATTCATCATCATTGAGTAAACTTTGACCCTGTACCTCACAGTCAGCAGGCACATTCCAGCCAATCAGCAGCAGACACTCCCTCCCAGACCCTCCCACCTCCTGGACAGCATCCATTTTAGATTCATTCGGAAGCTGAATTCTTAGTGAGAGGAGGGACAGTGTAGCTGCTGCTGATTTAATAGGGAAATCGATAGCTAGTCTAGTGTATTCAGTGTCCACTACAGTCCTGAAGGACTCATCTGATCTCTACTGTAAGGACAGCACCCCAAAAAGCCCTTTTTAGGGCTAGAACATCAGTCTGCTTTTTTTTTTTTTTTTTTCCTATAAATTTAATTGCAGTTGCCTGCCTGCCTGCCAGCGTGTGTGTCAGGCTCACAGCATATACTGTGCCCACTTGCCCAGTGCCACCACTCATATCTGGTGTAACAGTAGTGTACATTTAAAAAAACAACACTTTTTTGACTGTGAAATAATAGCAGACAGCTGCCAGTACCCAAGATGGCCGCCAATAAGGCAGATGGGGAGGGTTAGAGAGCTGTTTTGGGGGGGATCAGGGAGGTTGGGGGATAAGGGGGGATGCTACACCACAGCATATGTAAATATGCTAAAAATAAATAAAAAAAATTAAAAACCTTTTATTTTAGTACTGGCAGACTTTCTGCCAGTATTTAAAATGGCGGGGACAATTGTGGGGTGGGGGAGGGAAGGGAGCTGTTTGGGAGGGATCAGGGGGTCTGATGTGTTTGGTGGGAGGCTGATCTCTACACGAAAGCTAAAATTAACCCTGCAAGCTCCCTACAAACTACCTAATTAACCCCTTCACTGCTAGCCATAATACACGTTTGATGCGCAGCTGCATTTAGCGACCTTCTAATTACCAGAAAGCAATGCCAAAGTCATATATGTCTGCTTTTTCTGAACAAAGGGGATCCCAGAGAAGCATTTACAACCATTTGTGCCATAAATGCACAAGCTGTTTGTAAATAATTTTAGTGAGAAACCTAAAATTGCGAAAAAATTTAAGTTTTTTTTAATTTTATCGCATTTGGCGGTGAAATGGTGGCATTAAATATACCAAAATGGGCCTAGATCAATACTTTGGGTTATCTACTACACTACACTTAAGCTAAAATTAACTCTACAAGCTCCCTACATGCTCCCTAATTAACCCCTTCACTGCTGGGCATAAAACACGTGTGGTGCACAGTGGCATTTAGCAGCCTTCTAATTACCAAAAAGCAACACCAAAGCCATATAAGTCTGTTATTTCTGAACAAAGGGGATCCCAGAGAAGCATTTACAACCATTTATGCCATAATTGCATAAGTTGTTTGTAAATAATTTCTGTGAGAAACCTAAAGTTTGTGAAAAAGTGAACAATTTTTTTTTATTTGATCGCATTTGGCGGTGAAATGGTGGCATGAAATATACCAAAATGGGCCTAGATCAATACTTTGGGATGCCTTCTAAAAAAAAATATATACATGTCAAGGGATATTCAGGTATTCCTGACAGATATCAGGGTTCCAATGTAACTAGCGCTCATTTTGAAAAAAAAAGTGGTTTTGAAATAGCAAAGTGCTTCTTGTATTTATTTCCCTATAACTTGCAAAAAAAGCAAAGAACATGTAAACATTGGGTATTTCTAAACTCAGGACAAAATTTAGAAACTATTTAGCATGTTTGTTTTTTGGTGGTTGTAGATGTTTAACAGATTTTGGGGGTCAAAGTTCGAAAAAGTGTGTTTTTTTCCATTTTTTCCTCATATTTTATAATGTTAGGTGATTTATACCCTTTATGGATTTAAACCAGACTCTGCATCAACTATGTAATTTTCAATGGAAGTTTTGCCATGGATCCCCCTCCGGCATGCCACAGTCCAGGTGTTAGTCCCCTTGAAACAACTTTTCCATCACTATTGTGGCCAGAAAGAGCCCCTGTGGGTTTTAAAATTCGCCTGCCTATTGAAGTCTATGGAGGTTCGCCCGGTTCGCCCGTTCGCAAACATTTGTGGAAGTTCGCGTTCGCCGTTCACGAACCCAAATTTTTATGTTCGCGACATCACTATATATATATATATATATATATATATATATATATATATATATATATATATATATATATATATATATATATATAAAATGAATTAGCCGGTGGCCCAACACTCCAACCTTGGTGTTGTACTGACCTGGGTGCAATCCTCAAATGAAACTTGTATAGATTATATTTGTAAAGAAGGGCACTCTCAGAGTATTTGTTTCAAGGATCAAAAGAGAAGAAAAAAGGCGAGTCGGGGCCACAGGCTAAGAGTCTAAAAATTAACGTTTATTGCCATACAAAAATATGTTAAAATAGCTTTACAGCATGTAAAACAAATCAGAGCTAAGACAGCAGCGGTCTGACATGTTTCAGCTTCCTGCCTTATTCATAGACCTTAAATTTGTAAATCACAGTGACGTAATATGCTCACAGTTAACTCATTCATTGCCAGCTTGCTACATAAACACTTATATTTCTAATATCAGATAAGGATTATTAGAGACAATAAAATTTCTATTACAGCATCAATGTAGATGGTTTCTGTGGGATCTAAATAAGATCTACTCAGGTCACATAGATTATTAATACATGAAGAGAAATAATTTTCCTTACGCTATACAAAACTGATATATATATATAAATAAGTTGATCTAGACATAATTCAAATTCATTGTAGTCAGTCTGTTAAAGTGAAGATAGCAATAGAAAACGTCTCTTTGTATCATTAACGTCATATGAGACTTATGAGAAATAATCTCAACATTTGCTATTTAAGCTCATTTAATTCAAAGCTATCTATCACATAACAATTTAAACTCTCAAATTACAGTAAGTTGAAAGTTAAAGGAAAGAAATTTCTTATACTATTTAACTGGATAGCAATAGATGTAGTTGTTTTAATCAGAATACATGGCATTATCAGCATATCTCACCCTTAGCATAGATCTAGCTATAAAATTGGATGAGAAAATTGGAAGACAAGGCTAAAAAATGACAAATAAGTATATATTTACAGATTATCTTACAATTACATCTTGTGAGACTACTACCAATACAGTTATCTCCAACAATTTATTAGATCTGTATGTATGTTTAGACCATTCGGTGCCCTTGTTCCTAATTTGAAGATCCAAAATGCCTCACGCATGCAAAGCAATTTGTCTCTGCCTTCTCCTCTATTAGGAACTCTCACCCATTCAATAATTTGCCATACTAAATTGTTGGTACTGCTATTATGACAAAATTTAAAATGTTTCGCCACTTGTGAGTCTGGGTCATCAGATTTGATATCATAAATGTGTTCCTTTATCCGCTCTCTAGCGTCCCTGGTGGCGAGGCCAACGTACTGTTTTAAACAATCTTGGCATGTAACAAGGTACACTGCATATGTGCTGCGACAATTTGTGCAAGCATCAATTGAAAAAACCCTCTGTGTATTTGTAGATTGAAAGGTTTTGCTAGTAAGTGTATATGAACAGGCTTTGCATCTTGTTCTATCCTACAGGAAAGAGGGGAGTCTATTTAGAATCCTTTCATAAACGTGTAGAAGCAGAACTCCATAAATTACAAGAGTCAATTACAGTTGAGCCTGAAAGATCTAACAATCTGACAAAATCAGAACAGGAAGCCATTCAGAGGCTTAGGTCCAAACAAGATATTGTTATCCGCAGAAGCGACAAAAGTGGCAATATTGTTGTCCTAGACAAACAAGATTATATTCTAGAAGCCGAAAGGCAGCTGAGCCAAACAGAGGTATATGAAAAGTTGAGTTTTGATCCTACAAATGCATGTAAACTAAGCCTAGGACAGATTTTGGATGATGGGAATGAATTAGGTATTATTGATGATGACACCAAAGCCTTTTTGTGGGTCAAGTATCCTAAAATTCCGATCTTCCACCATCTCCCCAAGACTCACAAGGATCTTGACAATGTGCAGGGACGTCCAATTGTCTCTGGCATTGGATCCTTGTTGGAACCCTTGGGGAGATGGATGGAAGGCATTTTACAACCACTTGTTATGATCCTTCCTTCATTCCTCAAGGACACAAAGCATCTGTTAGTCCTGGTGGAAGACATCAATTGGGAACCAGAATTTTCATGGTTAACTATTGATGTAGTTAGTTTGGATTCCGGCATACCCTTAGACAAAGGTATGATTGCAGTTGCATTCTTTCTGGATAAATACACTGGTTACAGCAATACACACACAAGTTTCATACTTAGGGTTCTCTTCTTCCTGCTAACACACAATTACTTCTCCTTTGGCTGCAACTTTTATCTCCAAAAGAGAGGTACTGCAATGGGGGATACTTTTGCCCCCTCTTTTGCAAATTTATATATGGGGTGGTGGGAGCTATCCCATATATATATGGAGAGAGTTGCCGCCAGAGGGGAAGTATTGTGATGTACAGGAGATTTATTGATGATCTCCTTCTGATATGGCAAGGATCATCAGAAGAGTGTATTGAATTTGTTGATGACCTTAATAAAAATGATGTTGGTTTGAGCTTCACGAGTACCATAAGTAAGATGAGTATTGAATACCTTGATCTCACGCTCTTTAGCGAAGGCAGCAAAGTAGTTACCAAACTACACAGAAAGCAAATTGCAGGTAACAGTATCCTGCACGCAAAAAGTATGCATCCTAAGCACACAAGCTTTGGCATACTTAAAGGGGAATTAATTCGCCTAAGAAGGAACTGTTCTTCATTAAAAGAATATCATAATGTGGCCAAAGGATGGATTCATACAAAGAGGATTCTCCAAAAAACAGATTACCAGAGCATACAATATGGTATCTAGAATGGATAGGAGTGTTATGCTCCATACCAACAGAGATCCTAAGAGTAGAAAGATTAACAATACTCCCATCTTTGTTAAAGATTACAGCAAACAATTTGATCAGATTGCCAATATTATTTAAGAATGCTTACCTATCTTAAAGGGGGATGTGGACCTCTATGAGATAGCACAAAAAGGATGTAAATGCATTCCTAGGAAAAACAAGACCTTAGGCAGTATTTTAGCCCCCAGTGAAATCAAAATGAGTTCACATAAGTTTACAAGTTGGTTGGAATGTAAGGGTCACTATAAATGTGGGGCTACAAGATGCAAAGCCTGTTCATATACACTTACTGGCAAAACCTTTCAATCTACAAATACACAGAGGGTTTTTTTCAATTGATGCTTGCACAAATTGTCGCAGCACATATGCAGTGTACCTTGTTACATGCCAAGATTGTTTAAAACAGTACGTTGGCCTTACCACCAGGGAAGCTAGAGAGCGGATAAAGGAACACATTTATGATATCAAATCTGATGACCCAGACTCACAAGTGGCGAAACATTTTAAATTTTGTCATAATAGCAGTACCAACAATTTAGTATGGCAAATTATTGAATGGGTGAGAGTTCCTAATAGAGGAGGAGACAGAGACAAATTGATTCGCATGCGCGAGGCATTTTGGATCTTCAAATTAGGAACAAGGGCAATGTATGGTCTAAACATACATACAGATCTAATAAATTGTTGGAGATAACTGTATTGGTAGTAGTTTCGCAAGATGTAATTGTAAGATAATCTGTAAATATATACTTATTTGTCATTTTTTAGCCTTGTCTTCCAATTTTCTCATTCAATTTTATAGCTAGATCTATGCTAAGGGTGAGACATGCTGATAATGCAATGTATTCTGATTAAAACAACTACATCTATTGCTATCCAGTTAAATAGTATAAGAAATTTCTTTCCTTTAACTTTCAACTCACTGTAATTTGAGAGTTTAAATTGTTATGTGATAGATAGCTTTGAATTAAATGAGCTTAAATAGCAAATGTTGAGATTATTTCTCATAAGTCTCATATGACGTTAATGATACAAAGAGACGTTTTCTATTGCTATCTTCACTTTAACAGACTGACTACAATGAATTTGAATTATGTCTAGATCAACTTATTTATATATATATATCAGTTTTGTATAGCGTAAGGAAAATTATTTCTCTTCATGTATTAATAATCTATGTGACCTGAGTAGATCTTATTTAGAGCCCACCGAAACCATCTACATTGATGCTGTAATAGAAATGTTATTGTCTCTAATAATCCTTATCTGATATTAGAAATATAAGTGTTTATGTAGCAAGCTGGCAATGAATGAGTTAACTGTGAGCATATTACGTCACTGTGATTTACAAATTTAAGGTCTATGAATAAGGCAGGAAGCTGAAACATGTCAGACTGCTGCTGTCTTAGCTCTGATTTGTTTTACATGCTGTAAAGCTATTTTAACATATTTTTGTATGGCAATAAACGTTAATTTTTAGACTCATAGCCTGTGGCCCCGACTCGCCTTTTTTCTTTTCTTTTGATCATTGGATATATTGCAGACTTACAGAGGTCTGCTGGCAGTTTGTGGGGAGCTCCGATAACGGATGCTGTGTTTAGAACGGAGCAGAGCACATTGGTCACACCTGGCTGTGAAGAAGAAGTGGAAGGAGGGGCTTTCGCATGGAGGACAGACCACGACCGGGAAGTTTGTGCAGTGATTGCAGCACGTAACCGGAGGATTAAGGTACTGTGTTCTCATTGATACTGTGATACCCCAGCTACAGATCTTGCCTGTTTAATGTTTGCAGACATCTTAAGCATTGTTTGAGCGCTATTAAAGGGACTTTTAGTGTGGAGTGATTATTTGTTTCAAGCTATACATAAGTTTATTCTGACGGCATCAGAATTAAAATTACAGAAGATCATAGTCGACGCTTTCGCTCCTATATGAGCCTTCTTCAAGACAAAACATATCATTAGTCGGCTATTAAGCCGTACTTCCAGACGGAAAAGTAAATATCTGATTGGAACAGCCAATAGAATGCGAGCTCAATCCTATTGGCTGATTGAATCAGCAAATAGGATTGAAGCTCAATCTTATTGGCTGATTGCATCAGCCAATAGGATTTTTTCACCTTTAATTCCGATTGGCTGATAGAATTCTATCAGCCAATCGGAATTCAAGGGACGCCATCTTGGATTATGTCATTTAAAGGAACCTTCAGTGTACGGCTGGGACCGTATGAAGAGGATGCTCCGCGCCAGATGTCTTGAAGATGGAGCCGCCCCGCGTATGAAGGATAAAGATAGAAGTTGCCGTCTGGATGAAGACTTCTGCCTGCCTGGAGGACGACTTCTTGCCGCTTGGATGAAGACTTCGCCCGGCTTCTTTGAGGACTTCTGCCCGCTTGGATGAAGACTTCTTGTGGCTTGATGAGGAGGGATGTCTGGTCTTCAAAAACTGTAAGTGGATCTTCGGGGTTAGTGTTAGGTTTTTTTAAGGGTTTATTGGGTGGGTTTTATTTTTAGATTAGGGGTTTGGGCAAAGAAAAAGAGCTAAATGCCCTTTTAAGGGCAATGCCCATCCAAATGCCCTTTTTAGGGCAATTGGGAGCTTAGGTTTTTTAGATACGATTTTATTTGGGGCGTTTGGTTGTGTGGGTGGTTGGTTTTACTGTTGGGGGAGTTGTTTGTAATTTTTTTTACAGGCAAAAGAGCGGATTTTTTGGGGGCAATGCACCACAAAAGGTCCTTTTGAGGGCTATTGTCAGTTTAGTTTAGGCTAGGGTTTTTTTTATTTGCAGGGGCTTTTTGTTTTCATAGGGCTATTAGATTAGGTGTAATTAGTTTAAATATTTGATAATTTCTTTTTTATTTCAGGTTAAGTTTTATTTTACAGGTAAATTTGTATTTATTTTAACTAGGTAGTTAGTAAATAGTTAATAACTAATTACTAGCTAGTCTACCTAGTTAAAATAAATACAAACTTAGCTGTGAAATAAAAATAAAACCTAAGATAGCTACAATGTAACTATTAGTTATATTGTAGCTAGCTTAGGGTTTATTTTATAGGTAACTATTTAGTTTTAAATAGGAATTATTTATTATTAGTAGGTTTTATTTAGATTTATTTTAATTGTATTAAAGTTAGGGGTGTTAGGGTTAGACTTAGGGTTAGGTTTAGGGGTTAATAAATGTATTTAGTGTTAATGATGTGGGAGGCCAGAGGTTTAGGGGTTAATAACTTTAGTATAGTGGTGGCGACGTTGGGGGCAGCAGATTAGGGGTTAATAAATATATGTAGGTTGCGGCAACATTGGGGGTGGCAGATTAGAGGTTAATAAGTGTAATGTAGGTAGCGACGACATTGGGGGCAGCAGATTAGGGGTTAATAAATTTATGTAGGTGGCGGCAACATTGGGGGTGTCAGGGTTTTTTCCCTGCTTTGTTTGCCATGTGCTGCTGGCAGCCATTTTACTCACCTCGGCAGATTAGGGGTTAATAAGTGTAAGATTAGGGGTTAATAAGTGTAATGTAGGTGGCGGCGATGTCGGGGGTGGCAGATAATGGGGTTAATAAGTGTAAATTAGGTGTCAGCGATGTCGGGGGCAGCAGATTAATGGTGTTTATACTCAGGGTTTATGTTAGGGTGTTAGGTGTAATAAACATAACTTTTCTTTCCCCAAAGGAATAAATGGGTCTGCGTTACGGAGCTTTACGCTCCTTTATTGCAGGTGTTATGCTTTTTTTTTAAAAAAAAACTATTTCAAATAACAAAACGGTAAAGGAGCCATTTGCAAACAATTAAATATATTCCAGCAGGTTAAATTGTTACAATGTCCCTTTAATTATGTAGAGTAAAAGAACTATGCAATATACTTTCAATATTCTACCCCTTTGCCTTGTAATTCTGAAAATTCTTTTGGTTGAAGAATATAATTTATAACAGACATACCAATGCTGATGTAGCCACTCCACTATATTTATATTATATATTTATCTATCTCCCTTAAAAAGTCTATTGTTCATGTTCATTTTAACTTTTTTGCTACTTCACTATATAGCATGTTGCAAGGTCATTATTTAGTAGTCTGCACTTTATACAGTTTGAAGTCTATACGCCCTTTCTCCTACTGCTTTCTGGCTAATAGGTACTTCCTGTAAATGCCCATTGGCTGATAGACTCTTCCTTCTACTGCTTGTTAGTTGATAAGTACTTCCTTCTAATGCTCATTGGCTGATAGGTACTTCCTCCTAGTGCTTGGTAGCTGCTAGGCACTTCCTGTTAATGCTCACTGGAGTATTTGTACTTCCTGCTAACACGCATTAAATATAAGTAGGAAGTGCCCATGATCAGCATTAATAAAGCTGCACAACTAATACTGGTATATTAAATTAAAGGGACACTGAACCCAATTTTTTTCTTTCATGATTTAGATAGAGCATGACATTTTAATCAAATTTCTAATTTACTCCTATTATCAATTTTTTTTCTGTTCTTTTGCTTTCTTTATTTTAAAAGCAGGAATGTAAATCTTAGCAGCTAGCCCATTTTAGGTTCAGCACCATGGATAGCGCTTGCTTATTGGAGGCTTACATTAACCCACCAATAAGTAAGCATAACCCAGGTTCTCAACCAAAAATGGGCCAGCTCCTATGCATCACATTTGTGTTTTTTAAATAAAGATAGCAAGAGAACTGAGAAAATTTGATAATAGGAGCAAATTAGAAAGTTGATTAAAATTGCATGCTCTATCTGAATCATAAAAGAAAAAATTGGGTATAGTGTCCCTTTAAATGTAAACTGCTTTTGCTTCATTTTAGTAAATAAATGCCACGTTTTATAATTATTGTTCTTTGATATGAATGACAGGAATTTTTTCATTACAATGTCCCTTTAAGGCTTTTATTTGGAATTCAATTTTGAGATTAACATACTTTTAAAGACATGAGATGCTTGGGAAAAAAAACCTCAGTAGCTTCCCTATGTTGCCGATGTGGAAAGTTTCTATCAAGTACTGGCATTTACATGACATGAGAACTTAGATATCAGACCTTGCAAGGCCAGCAGTTAGTTTATTGTCATTTTAGAATAATGGCAAATATACAAACTATTTAATCTTTATCACTGTCTCTACAAACACTACAAGATAAACATTAGATTAGATTATGGAGGCCTGTTTTTCTTTAAAGGGATATAAAGATCAAAATTGAAATGTGCATGTATGCATTTCAGTTTTAACCCTTTCGTGTCAGGGCTAAAGAGCCTACATCGGAACAACTGTTCCGATGTAGACAAATTGAAACCACGCGATAGCGAGATTTCAATTATTGGATCGCGTCTGGGGGGCGTCCCTACAACCCTAGAAAAGCCTCCAGACCGCAATCAAATCCTGACAGCACAGAAGGCTTCAGGACAGCCGTTAGCTATGACATTCTATTCTGTCATAACGGATTTAAAGACGGAATAGAACGGCATAACGGCTTTAAAATGTTAAATAGAAGCATTTTTGCATTATACTTCTATTAGCAAAAATACTTCTAGTAAAAGTTGTTACTGTTTTTCAGCAAAATACGCAGATATGCTGTAAAGGCCTGTGCACCAGTATTCAAACACGTTCACAGGCAGTTAGCAGCGGCGTGTATGCTGCAAAGTAACTCTTTATAGGCATAACCGCCATCATCTGCATAGTTTTCGCAGGCTAAAATTTGCTTTAAATATATCATTGTATCTAGTATTTAAAAAAGAAAACAAAATAAAAAACAAAATGAGACAACTTAATCAGTTTTAAAATACAAAAAAATGACTGTGAGACAAGAGCCTTTACAGTAATTTAGCACTAATATAGTCTTTATGAATTCCTTATGCTTGAATGAGGAATAGGTGAAAAAAATCATAACTCTAGAATGATCCACAAAGCCCACTAGGGTTGGCAACCATTGCCCACAAAAAATACTGGACAATCTATCATTACTGGTATGTGGGATCACGCAATGCCCCCCCAAAAGCTCTAACAGCCCCCATTCCTAATCCCACATGTATATTTTTGGCAAGCTATCAGTCATTTTACTCCTTGGCTGCAATTAACATACAAATCAATAGTTTTGCTTCAGTTTAGAGCACAAGGGATTTTTTTTACTATTACTTAGGGTTAGCGCACAAAAAGCCAGTTGGGTGCAGTTTGCGCGGGAGAGATAACTAGCGCTCCACTCATAACCTCGCTCTAAATTTGCAGCACTTACCCAATTTCATAATTTGAAAATATATATATTTTAGTTTTGATTATCAGACTTTCTGCAATGTGTTCACAAGCCCCAAAAGTAAATGACATAGTGGCCCCTTATCTGAAAAGGTCAACTGTGATCTAGCCCAGTGCCTGTGTTTAGCAATTATTCAGACACAAAAGGTCACTACTGTGTATCTTAGGCTACTGCATAAGCTTTGCATTTACCCTTTACATAGCATTTGCATGCAATTTAGACAGACTTCATTAACCCACACACAATTAAATGGTGTAGAAATGCACAATTGCTGGATCTGATCTTTCACCGCTGAGGCACTGAATATAACAGCAAACTGCTTGGCTAGGCTGTATGCTCTTCGATACAAGCTTTAATTGCTTCTTGCTGTAAAGGGACAGTAAGGAACATGTGGGATAAACAAACACATTATTTAATCCTGTCTGTTCTTATTCTCCAACTCACTAGGACTTTTTTTACTTTTTTTTTGCTGGTTTCTGGTGTTAAAGTGAGAGAATGTTTTAGAGAATTGTATTATTGCACTGTTTGCATATTACTATGTGTTACCAGATGCAAAAGGGTTAAACCATACATCCCAATCCATCCTGGATACTGTGGGATTATCACAGGTTGGGAGGTCTGTTGACTGTCCGTCTGTTGGTTTAAACTGTGCCTCTTTCCATAAGGGCATACTGAAGTAGTAGTAATTTGCAACCTGTAGAGGGAGCTTTAGAGTGCAATAACTTCAAGCACTCTATGGTAGTACTCTATGGTACACTACACTAGTGCTGCATAACTGGTAGTGTTTAAAGGGACATGATAATATGCTAAATAATTTGAAAGTGGTGTAGCATGTCTGTAAAAAGTAGGGATGGACAAATGTGACAAATGTGTTTATATTCAAATTCAAATGTTAGAACAAATGTTATTGTACAAATTCGATTTACGTAATTGAATGTTGATAAGAACGTAAATTCTTAAACATTCTATAATCAAATGCTATTTACAGTTTTCAAATGTAACTTTCAAATTAGAATTTTTATAATTAGATTGAATGTCCACATTCAAAATTTTGAATGTAACATTCGGTTTAACATATACTATTCAGAAGTTCAATAGTTCATGTGGTAGTAAATTTAGTAAATTGATATAACAGCTACAAATATATCAATTTGAATGTTTCTATTTCAACTATTGCATAATTAAAATATTTCATTTAAAGAAAGGGTTAGAAATACTATTACATTAAACAAATGTTAGAATGTTGTACAAACATTCAAAATTCGAAACTAACAAATATAATAAAATGCCCCCAGCCATAAATGATGCCCCCAGCCCCCCTGCAATAAATGATGCCCCCAGCAATAAATGATGCCCCCAGCACCCGTGCAATAAAATGCTCCCAGCAATAAAATAATGCCCCCAGCCCCCTGCAATAAAATAATTCACTGAGCCACTGCAATAAATGATGCCCACAGCCTCCTGCAATAAATGATGCGCCCAGCATTACAATTAAGCCCCCAGCCCCCCTGCAATAAAATTATGCCCCCAGCCCCCTGCAATAAATTATGCCCCAGCCCCCTGCAGTAAAATGATGCCCCCAGCTTCCTTGCAAAAAATGATGCCCCCAGCAATAAAATGATCCCCCAGCCCTAAATGATGCCCCCAGCCCCCTGTAATAAATTATGCCCCAGAAATAAATTGTTCCCCCAGCCCCCCACAATAAAATGATGCCCCCAGCCATAAATTATGCCCCAGCTCCCCTGCAATAAAATGATGCCCCCAGCCATAAATGATGCCCCAGCTCCCCTGCAATAAAATGATGCCCCAGCCATAAATAATGCCCTCAGCCCCCTGCAATAAAATTATGCCCCCAGCCATAAATGATGCCCCCAGCCCTAAATGATGCCCCCTGTAATAAATGATGCCCCCAGCAATAAATGATTTCCCCAGCCTGCCTGCAATAAAATGATGCCCCCAGCCATAAATAATGCCCCCAGCCCCCTGCAATAAAATGATGCCCCCAGCCCCCCTGCAATAAATGATGTCCCCAGGCCCCCAGCAAATAATGATTCGCCCAGCCTCCCTGCAATACAATTATGCCCCCAGCCATAAATGATGCCCAGCAATAAATGATGCCCCCAGCCCCCCTGCAATAAATGATGTCCCCAGGCCCCCGCAAATAATGATTCCCCCAGCCTCCCTGCAATAAAATGATGCCCCCAGCCATAAATGATGCCCCCAGCCCCCCTGCAATAAATGATGTCCCCAGGCCCCCAGCAATAAATGATTGCCCCAGCCTCCCTGCAATAAAATGATGCCCCCAGCCATAAATGATGTCTCCAGCCCCCCTGCAATAAAATTATGCACCCAGCCCGCTGCAATAAAATGATGCCCCCAGCAATAAAATGAAGACCCCACCCCCTGCAATAAATGATGCCCAAAACCCCTCTGCAATAAAATGATGCCCCCAGCCCCCTGCAATAAAATGATGCTTCAGCAATATAATGATGCCCCCAGCTCCCCCTGTAATAAATTATTTCCCCAGCAAAAAAATATGTCCCCAGCAATAAATGATGCCCCCAGCAATAAAATTATGCCCCCAGCTCCCCTGCAATAAAATAATTCACTGAGCCCACTGCAATAAATTATGCCCACAGCCTCCTGCAATAAATGATGCGCCCAGCATTACAATTAAGCCCCCAGCCCCCCTGCAATAAAATTATGCCCCCAGCCCCCTGCAATAAATGATGCCCCAGCCCCCCTGCAGTAAAATGATGCCCCCAGCTCCCTTGCAAAAAATGATGCCCCCAGCAATAAAATGATCCCCCAGCCCTAAATGATGCCCCCAGCCCCCTGTAATAAATTATGCCCCAGAAATAAATTATTCCCCCAGCCCCCCACAATAAAATGATGCCCCCAGCGCCCCCTGTAATAAATGATTTCCCCAGCAAAAAAATATGTCCCCAGCAATAAATGATGCCCCCAGCAATAAAATTATGCCCCCAGCTCCCCTGCAATAAAATGATTTCCCCAGCCCCCCTGGAATAAATGATGCCCCCAGCCCCACTGCAATAAAATGATGCCCTCAACAAACATATGATGCACCCAGCCCCTCTGCAATAAAATTATGCCCCCATTAGACCCTCTGATAGGCAACATTTTAGGATTTTAAATACCAACTATAATGCATCCAGCTAGAGCTAGGGATCACACAGCATGTGCATTGAGCTGAGCAGTGAGCATCTCTCCACTCCAGCCAGAGCCAACATGGCTGCCCCCCCCGTGGGCCCCCTTTATCACCAGTAGATCCACCCCTGCTAGTAACTCACTGGCTGCAGGCTACCTTCCTTGCCCCCCCCCTAACCTCCTGTGCATGCTGCTACACTGGGAGGAAGTGATGGGGGAGCAGGAGCCAGGAGGTCACATGTTGTGGCCAGCCCACCCAGTACAGATCTTGGAGGCTCCTGCTGCTCCTCCTACCCTCTGCCACATAAGACAGTAGTAGTATGTCTCTTGCAAGTGCATACAGTGACCATGAGACAAACTTGCAAGTAAGTATATGCTCAGTCTCATGGCCGCTGTATGCAAGTCTGTGTCGGTCCCTGCCTGCTCACTCATGGCCATGCTCTGTCCTTATAAGACAGTGCAGCCATTTTACAGTACAACCAGCACACAAAACACTATAATAAAAATTTGGGGGCACTTGGTATGTGGGCGGGGCTAAAATAAATGGCGGCCCACCGGCATTTGCCCGGTATGCCCTATGGTTAGTCCCGGCGTGCGCCAGGCTCACAGTCCATTGGTGTGTCCCCCCATAGGAAATAATAGGGATCACAGTCCCCACGTCGCCACTCGTCTGCGATATCAGTGGAGGGGAACTGTATTTGAAGTGTTCATACACAACACAGAAAGTGTGTTCGCTGAAACAAAAAGAGGTTTCTGTGTAGGAACACTTGAAATAAAGCCTGTGTAACCTTACTTTTACTGAATCTACACTACATGCCTCACACTGGAAAATCTCACTGCTGAAAAAAAGACAAAAAAGACAAATGTGGCTGAAAACCTGTACCTAACCTTCAGGGCAGAGCTTGGAAAATATCTCACTTCTAGTGATTTTTCCCAAGTAAAATGCAGGTTACTCGCCTGGAACGCCCAGCTAACTCCCACTGAACGCCTTTAATTACGTCATGTCTGCGATCTACCTTACTAATAAAGAATAAAAAAACACCTTTCTATTAAAAATATAGGATCTGGGTCAATACATATATATATATATATATATATATATATATACAATATTTCATCTATATGTATCCGATTGTACAATGCGAAGCTATGTATTTTAAGTATTTTATTGCGTTTAAACAGCTATTTTTGTTTTTTTTTTTGCATGTTATTTTTTTAAGCAATAATATTTATTTTTTTATTATATAAATATGTTATAAAAGACAGTAGCGGCGACAACATAGTTTTACATAACTGCGTAGTTAACATTGCAAAGTTATACAAATGCAGTTATGTAAAAATTTAAAGGGACACTCAGGTTAAATTAAATTTTCATGATTCAGATACAGCATGTAATTCTAAACAACTTTCCAATTTACTTACATAAAAAAAAATGTGCACAGTCTTTTATATTTACAATTTTTAAGTCACCAGATCCTACTGAGCATGTGCAAGAATTCACGGACTATACGTTTATGCATTTGTGATTGGCTGATTGCTATCACATGGTACAAGGGGAGTGGAAATATACATAACTTTGAAATTTGTTATAAAAAAATCTACTACTCATTTGAAGTTCAGACTAAGTGCTATTGCATTGTCTTGTTATCTTGCATTTGTTGATTATGCAAATCTAATGTGTTGACTGGTCCTTTAAAGGTGCTGCTACGGACTTTTATAGCATATTTAAATAATTAAAAATAAAGATGATTGTTTTAAAAAACAAAACAGCTATTTAAAATCAGTTCAATACTTAAAATAATATGCATTATGCAAGAAAAGACATAGAATAAAATATTGTATATACATATAATAGGCCTCTAAACTATTAACCCCTTACACGCGCTCACCCCCCAGTGCAACATAACCCCACTACACTATTAACCCCTAATCTACCATATCCCCCTTTTTTATATGGACCCCAAACCACTACAACCCCCACCGCAATAAACCCGCTTCACTATTAACTCCTAAACTGCCACAACTCCCACTGCACTCTAAACTACTTAACCCCCAAAAAAGCTAATCCCCCAAGACCCCTTACCTAAGACCCCCTAAGTTACACAAAATAAAAAAAACACTGCCATTACCAAAAATTAAAAACGCTGCAAAAAATAAAAAACTTAACCAGTAAAAACACTTTCCTAAATCTAAAGCCGCCTAAAATAAGCCCACCCCCTCCTAAAAAAAACTGATACTAAAATTAAAACCTACTCGAAAAATTGTCGGGCAGTGCCCGCATTGAAGTGATCAAAGCTCTTTTTGAAAAAAAAAAAAAACCTATACTAAAATGAAAGTAACAACCACCACCCCAAAGGAAAACGGCCAATATAAATGCAAGGGCAATCCTTTATATGGGGGAACCGTGTATTCAAGCTTCAGTGTGCTGCAGTGACATCATGAAGAAGAATTGGATGAAAGAAAAGAAGCGGAGCGGATAGAAGAAAAGAAGAGAAGTAGATAGAAGAAAGAGCAGGGGTGGCTTGAAGACAAAAAGAGGACAGCCCTAGAGGAGCCCTGCCATGGACCCTTAAAGGACCAGTCAACAAATTAGATTTGCATAATCAACAAATGCAAGATAACAAGACAATGCAATAGCACTTAGTCTGAACTTCAAATGAGTAGTAGATTTTTTTATAACAAATTTTAAAGTGATGTCTATTTCCACTCCCCTTGTACCATGTGATACCAATCAGCCAATCACAAATGCATATACGTATAGTCTGTGAATTCTTGCACATGCTCAGTAGGATCTGGTGACACAAAAATTGTAAATATAAAAGACTGTGCACATTTTTTTTTAATTGAAGTAAAGTGGAAAGTTGTTTAAAATGACATGCTGTATCTGAATCATGAAAATTTAATTTAACCTGAGTGTCCCTTTAAGGAGTCACATTCAAGTTGGTGAGTACAAACTTTGGGGTTTAGCAATAGGCTTTTTTTTGTTAACATTTATTTTTACTGGCAAAAGAGCTATGATCACTCCTGACTTTTCCAGGGCATTTTTGCTAAATAGGTTTTTTTAAGGATATATTTTTTTCAATTTAGGTTTTTGAGTATAGTTTTTATTTTTTTAGATTAGGCAAAAGAGTTTTGATCACTTTTGGCAATTTCAGGGCATTTTTGCTATTAGATTTTTTGTTAGGATAGACTATTGTTAAAGGGACACTGAGCCCAATTTTTTTCTTTCGTGATTCAGATAGATCATGAAATTTTAAGCAACTTTCTAATTTACTCCTATTATCAAATTTTCTTCATTCTCTTGGTATCTTTATTTGAAATGCAAGAATGTAAGTTTAGATACCGGCCCATTTTTGGTGAATAACCTGGGTTGTCCTTGCTGATTGGTGGATAAATTCACCAACCAACAAACAAGTGCTGTTTAGAGTTCTGAAAAAAAAAGCTTAGATGCCTTCTTTTTTAAATTAAGATAGCAAGAGAACAAAGAAAAATTGATAATAGGAGTAAATTAGAAAGTTGCTTAAAATAGCATGTTCTATCTGAATCACGAAAGAAAAAATGTGGGTTCGGTGTCCCTTTAACTTAGGTTTTATTAGTAAAGGCTCTTTTTTAAGATTAGGCAAAAGAACTTTGAACACATGTCCTTTTCAGGGCATTTTTAATATTTTTTTTTATAGAATAAGTTTTAAGATCAGGATTTTTTGTTTGCAGAAGAGCTCAATCACTTGGGCACCGACCGACAAATGCCTTTTTTCAGGGCAATTTTTAGAGTAAATTTTATTACAGATTTTTTTTTTGAGGGGGGTTTGCTTTAATTTTAGTATATGAGCTTTTATCGAAAAGAGCTTTGATCACTTCAACGAGGGCACTGCCTGACAATTGCTTTTTTGTGGTTGAGGTTTTTAATTTTTGGTAATTTATTTTTATTTTTGGTAATGTATTTTTTTATTTTTGGTAATGGTAATCATTTTTTAATTTGTGTTGTCTTAGGTTATGGGGTCGTGGGGGGTCAGCTGTTAGGGGGTTAAGTAGTGTAGTGGTAGTTTGTGATGGGGGTTGGGGGGTTAATAGGTTAGGGGGTAGTTTAAGATGGGGGTATTGCTGGTTTAAGGGTTAAGTAGAGTAGGGAGTTTATTGCAGTGGAGTTGTTGTGGTTTAGAGATTAAGTAGAGTAGGTAGTTTAATGCAGTGGGGTATTGGCAGTTTAGGGGTTAAGTAGTGAAGGGATTATTGCGGTAATGTGTTGGCAGTTTAGGGATTAAGAAGTGTAGAGTTTATGTAATCTGGGAAGTTTTGCGGTGGGGTATTGGCTGTTTAGGGGTTATTCTTGTAGGCCGCAGTACGCTAAGTTTGTTGTTTGATATATACAAAAGGGATCCTTTACACCACCAATGTAGGTGGCGATGCTACTTGGAATATATAACCAGTATCGCCACCAATTGCGAGGTAAAGTAAAACACCTCTCAGCAAAATGTTGCCTTTAAACGAGGATGTCAGCTTGGAATATTTTGCCGGCTTTCTCTACATGTAATATATTGTCACCTCACAGCACTTTCGATCATCAGAGCCTTATCATGATGGTAGTTGGGTTCACACAATGCCTCCCCCAAAAGTGCTACATTAGCCCCCACTTTTGAACTCAACATGTATATTTTTCAGAACCGAACAGTCATTTTACCCCTTGAATGGCTGGTAACATACAAATCAATCATTTTTCCTCTT
The DNA here is from genome assembly GCF_027579735.1 of Bombina bombina. NCBI lineage: Eukaryota > Metazoa > Chordata > Amphibia > Anura > Bombinatoridae > Bombina > Bombina bombina. Next base: position 107,157,199 of record NC_069508.1, read on the forward strand.
TGGCTGCCAATAAATGTTTTGATCCCCTTGACTGACGCTCACTTCTTTCTGCTCCATATTTTTACTGTATTGAGGCCTTTAACCTTTAGCTATCATACAAGCACTGTTGAACTATCCAGTTGAATACCAACCAATTTTTTTTTTTAAATTAAAACATAAGGTTACGTTTTAAAGGGATATGAAACCCAATATTTTTCATTCATGATTCAGATAGAGCATGCAATTTTAAACATCTTTCTAATTCTTAATATCTTTTGTTGAACAGCAGGTACGTATGTTTAGGAGCCAGCCTATTTCTGGAGCACTATATAGCAGGCTTTTTCCATTTGCAAGAGCACTAGATGGCACCATTTCCTGCCGTTTAGTGCCCCAAATACCTACCTATGTATCTCTTCAACAAAGAATATCATAGGAATAAAGCAAATTTGATAACAGAAGTAAATGGGAAAGCTTTTTTTTAAATGGTTCTGTCTGAATCACAAAATCATTTTTGGGGGGTTTCATATCCCTTTTAAGGTATGGAGCAGAAATAAGTAAAGTGAGGGGCAGTCAAAGGGAGTAAATCACTACCGCTTATATTTATTACTTGCAATCAAAGAGGTAAAATTAATGATTTGAATTTTAATGGCAGCCAAGGAGTACAATGACTGCTAGGTTGTTAAAAAATATACATGGTGGGATCAAGAGTGTGGACTTTTGCATTTTGTGTGACCCCACCTATTATTGTGACCATTCACCTACAGAATAGCCAGTATTTTTGCGGAGGGCAACTGGCAACCCTAGTTGGCATATACATTTTAGTGATATAATTTCAGAGAGAGGAGCTCACAGGGTTAGTATCATTGTTAATAAATAGAACTTGGTATCATTACACTGATATTTCTTTATTTGCTTTGTAAAATACACTGATAGCACATGTCATTTTTGGGGAGAAAAAAAGTTCCTAGGTGGGCAGATTTCATGATTTAAATAGGGCATTCAATGTTAAACAACTTTCCAATTTACTTTTATCATCAAATTTGCTTTGTTTTCTTGGTAATTCTTTGTTGAAAGCTAACTCTAGGTAAGCTCATATGCTAATTTCTAAACCCTTGAAGGCCCCTCTTATCCCAGTGACAGATTTTCACAGCTAGACACCACTAGTTCATGTGTGTCATATAAATGACATTGAGTTGTGCTCATTTCTGTGGAGTTACTTATGAGAGGGCACTGATTGGCTAAAATGCAAGTCTGACAAAATAACTAAAATAAGGGGGCAGTCTGCAGAGGCTTAGATACAAGATAATCAGAGAAAAAAAGTATATTAATATAACTGTGTTGGTTATGCAAAACTGGGGAATGGTTAATAAAGGGATTATCTATCTTCAGTAACAGTAACAATTCTGGAGGAGACTGTCCCTTTAATAAACTACTTTAACCTAGATTACGAGTTGTGCATTCATGTTTAAACGCTGAAAAAATGGTAATTTCTGCATTAAAACAGCATCACAGCCATTACAAGTCTTGTCAGTATAGCTATATCGTAAGCCTTTTAGCCTGTAACGCAACGTCAGTCCCGCACTCAAAAAAATTACGTTTTTTCATGGGACTTCCATAGCGCAGCCATTATGAGTTTTGCGGTGAGGCTAAAAACCTGCCTTACACTCTAAATTGACAAGATACGTACCGCCATCTATAAGCAGTAGTTATGAGTTTTACACTACAAATCTCTTACAAAAAACTCATAACTAAACTGCTACAAAGTACACTAAACACCCATAAACTACCTATTAATTCCTAAACCGAGGCCCACCCACATCGAAAACACTATATTAAATTTATTAACCCCTAATATGCCGCTCACGACATCGCCGTCACTAAAAATAATTATTAACCCCTATTCCCCCGCTCCCCGACATCGTCACCACTATAATAAATTAATTAACCCCTAAACCGCCACCCTCCAGCATCTCAAACAATAAAAGTTTTTAAGCCCTACACCGCCGCCACTAAATAGAATGAGAGCTGCTTAAATCCTATTGACTGATTTGAACAGCCAATAGGATTTTAGCAGCTCTAATTCCTATTGGTTGATTCAAAATTTTCAGCCAATAGGAATGCAAGTGCATTGAAGATTCAGTGTACGGCAGTGACCGTATGAAGAAGATGCTCCGTACCGGATGTCTTCAGGATGAACCCGTTCCCTGCCGCCGGGATCAAGATAGAAGATGCTGTCTGGATGAAGATTGAAGAGGCCGTCTGGATGAAGACTTCTTGCCGCCTGAATGAGGACTTTGCCGCCTTGATGAAGATAGAAGAGGCCGTCTGGATGAAGACTTCTTGCCGCCTGGATGAAGATCATTCAAGCGGGACTTCAAAAACTGTAAGTGGATCGTCAGGGGTTAATGATCGTTTTTTTTTAAGGTTTTTTTTTTTAGATTAGGTTTTGGGCAGCAAAAGAGCTAAATGCCCTTTTAAGGGCAATGCCCATACAAATGTTTCAGGGCAATGGGTAGCTTAGGTTTTTTAGATAGTTTTTTTTATTTTGTGGGTTTGAGGGGGTGGGGGTTTGTAATGTTAGTGGGTCTTTGTAAAAAAATGTCAGGTAAAAGAGCTGTTTAACTTAGGGCAATGCCCTACATAAGGCCCCTTTAAGGGCTATTGGTAGTTTATTCTAGATTAGGTTTTTTATTTTGGGGTGTTTTTTTAAATGGGTATTAGAATAGGAATATGTTTTATTATTATTATTATTATTATTATTATTATTATTATTATTATTATTGCTAATTTGTTTGTTATTTTGTGTAATGTATTTTTTTTCGTTTTGGGGAAGGTTTTTGTTTTTAGATTAGGGCTTGGGCAGCAAGCTTTTAAGGTTTTACTTTATTTTTATTTTGTGGGTTTGGGGGGTAGGGGTTTGTATACTGTTAGGGGGCGTTTGTTTTCTTTTGTAGCAAAAGAGCTGTTAACTTTAGGGAAATGCCGTACAAAATGCCCTTTAAAGGGCCCCCAAATGGCCCTTTTAAGGGCCCTTGGTAGTTTATTCTAGATTAGGCTTTTTTATTTTGGTGTTTTATTTTTTTAAAGGGTATTAGAATAGGAATAATTTTTATTTTTCTGGATAATTTTGTTTGTTATTTTTTGTAATTTTAGGTTTTAGTGTAAGGCAGGTTAGGTTTTATTTGACAGGTAAGTTTGTATTTATTTGAACTAGTTAGTTAGTAAATTATTAATTACTATTTACTAACTAGTCTACCTAGTTAAAATAAATACAAACTTACTTGTGAAATAATAAAACCTAAGCTAGCTACAATATAACTATTATATTGGGAGCGGCAGATTAGGGGTTAATAGCTTTTAGGTGGCGGTGATATCGGGAGCGGCAGATTAGGGGTTAATAACATTATGTAGGTGGTGGCTATGTCAGTGGGGGGTAGATTAGGGGTGTTTAGACGTGGAGTTTAAGTTAGGGTGTTAGGTTTAAACGTTAGTTTTTTTTCCCATAGACATCAATGGGGCTGCGTTACGGAGCTTTTCATTTTGCGATCGCAGGTGTTAGACTTTTTCTGACCTGCTCTCTCCATTGATGTCTATGGGGAAAGCGTGCACAAGCACGTCAAAACAGCTCTTGTTTTTTGTGCGGTATGGAACTTAAAAGCACCATATCGCATGCACAAGCCGGGGTTTTCAAAACTTGTAATGGCTGCGCTATAGGGGGGTAAATAATGCAACTTTTGTTGCGTTGGTTAATTTCCCTATAGCGCACATAACTCGCAATCTAGCTGTTTGTTTGTAATGATGTAAAGGGGGGTTCTGATCATTCATTTCTCCATTGTTTCCTGTCCAAACCTGCTATAGTATTACTTATTACTGGTGTTACGGACAGCCGGTCAGGCACTAAATGCTGGTTTTTAGTCATACAGGAGTTGTGTCTTCTTTTAACATTGAGAGATAGGTTCTTTTAATTGTTTGAATCCTATAATGTAACATTTTTATTATTATTATTAGTTGTTCCCATTTGAAATAACAGTAAAAAAATCCAAATCCAATATTCATCCAAACCGAATGCCTGCATGAATGAAATTTGGCAGAAACGAACAGTTTAAATGATCTGAAACTAATCTGTCTGATGAAACTAATTTTTCACCGAGGCACATGTCTACTATTCAGTTAGGAAAAGTTTTTAGTAGTTAAAAATTAAAGGGATATTCAAGGGATACTGAACTCTTTTTTTTTTTATTTAATGATTCGGCCAGAGAATGCAATTTTAAACAACTTTCTATTTTACTCCTATCGTCAATTGTTCTTTGTTCTCTTGTTATCTTTATTTGAAAAAGCAGGAATAATAGCTTTGGAGCCAGCCCATTTTAGGTTTAGCACCTGGGTTGCACTTACTGATTAGATGGCTAAACTATTGGGTAACATAGTGCAGAGTCTCCTAATTTATGGATTTGATTTGGAGTTAAAGGGACAGAAACACTTTGGCCTAGATTTGGAGTTCGGCGGTAAAAGGGCTGTTAACGCTCCGCGGGCTTTTTTCTGGCCGCACCATAAATTTAACTCTGGTATCAAGAGTTCAAACAAATGCTGCGTTAGGCTCCAAAAAAGGAGCGTAGAGCATTTTTACCGCAAATGCAACTCTCGATACCAGAGTTGCTTACGGACGCGGCCGGCCTCAAAAACGTGCTCGTGCACGATTCTCCCATAGGAAACAATGGGGCTGTTTGAGCTGAAAAAAAACCTAACACCTGCAAAAAAGCAGCGTTCAGCTCCTAACGCAGCCCCATTGTTTCCTATGGGGAAACACTTCCTACGTCTGCACCTAACACCCTAACATGTACCCCGAGTCTAAACACCCCTAACCTTACACTTATTAACCCCTAATCTGCCGCCCCCACTATCGCTGACCCCTGCATATTTTTTTTAACCCCTAATCTGCCGCTCCGTAAACCGCCGCAACCTACGTTATCCCTATGTACCCCTAATCTGCTGCCCTAACATCGCCGACCCCTATATTATATTTATTAACCCCTAATCTGCCCCCCTCAACGACGCCGACACCTGCCTACATTTATTAACTCCTAATCTGCCGAGCGGACCTGAGCGCTACTATAATAAAGTTATTAACCCCTAATCCGCCTCACTAACCCTATCATAAATAGTATTAACCCCTAATCTGCCCTCCCTAACATCGCCGACACCTACCTTCAATTATTAACCCCTAATCTGACGACCGGAGCTCACCGCTACTCTAATAAATGTATTAACCCCTAAAGCTAAGTCTAACCCTAATACTAACACCCCCCTAAGTTAAATATAATTTACATCTAACGAAATAAATTAACTCTTATTAAATAACTTATTCCTATTTAAAGCTAAATACTTACCTGTAAAATAAATCCTAATATAGCTACAATATAAATTATAATTATATTATAGCTATTTTAGGATTAAGATTTATTTTACAGGCAACTTTTTAATTATTTTAACCAGGTACAATAGCTATTAAATAGTTAAGAACTATTTAATAGTTACCTAGTTAAAATAATAACAAATTTACCTGTAAAATAAATCCTAACCTAAGATATAATTAAACCTAACACTACCCTATCAATAAATTAATTAAATAAACTACCTACAATTACCTACAATTAACCTAACACTACACTATCAATAAATTAATTAAACACAATTGCTAAAAAAAAAAATACAATTAAATAAACTAGCTAAAGTACAAAAAATAAAAAAGAACTAAGTTACAAAAAATAATAAAATATTTACAAACATAAGAAAAATATTACAACAATTTTAAACTAATTACACCTACTCTAAGCCCCCTAATAAAATAACAAAGCCCCCCAAAATAAAAAATTCCCTACCCTATTCTAAATTAAAAAAGTTACAAGCTCTTTTACCTTACCAGCCCTGAACAGGGCCCTTTGCGGGGCATGCCCCAAGAATTTCAGCTCTTTTGCCTGTAAAAGAATAAATACAATACCCCCCCCCCAACATTACAACCCACCACCCACATACCCCTAATCTAACCCAAACCCCCCTTAAATAAACCTAACACTAAGCCCCTGAAGATCTTCCTACCTTGTCTTCACCATACCAGGTTCACCGATCCGTCCTGGCTCCAACATCTTCAAAAGCGGGGGTTGGCGATCCATCATCCGGTGCTGAAGAGGTCCAGAAGAGGCTCCAAATTCTTCCTCCTATCCGGCAAGAAGAGGACATCCGGACCGGCAAACATCTTCTCCAAGCGGCATCTTCAATCTTCTTCCATCCGGTGCGGAGCGGGTCCATCTTGAAGCAGGCGACGCGGATCCATCCTCTTCTTCCGTTGTCTCCCGACGAATGACGGTTCCTTTAAGGGACGTCATCCAAGATGGCGTCCCTCGAATTCCGATTGGCTGATAGGATTCTATCAGCCAATCGGAATTAAGGTAGGAATTTTCTGATTGGCTGATGGAATCAGCCAATCAGAATCAAGTTCAATCCGATTGGCTGATCCAATCAGCCAATCAGATTGAGCTCGCATTCTATTGGCTTTTCCGATCAGCCAATAGAATGCGAGCTCAATCTTATTGGCTGATTGGATCAGCCAATCGGATTGAACTTGATTCTGATTGGCTGATTCCATCAGCCAATCAGAAAATTCCTACCTTAATTCCGATTGGCTGATAGAATCCTATCAGCCAATCGGAATTCGAGGGACGCCATCTTGGATGACGTCCCTTAAAGGAACCGTCATTCGTCGGGAGACAACGGAAGAAGAGGATGGATCCGCGTCGCCTGCTTCAAGATGGACCCGCTCCGCACCGGATGGAAGAAGATTGAAGATGCCGCTTGGAGAAGATGTTTGCCGGTCCGGATGTCCTCTTCTTGCCGGATAGGAGGAAGACTTTGGAGCCTCTTCTGGACCTCTTCAGCACCGGATGATGGATCGCCAACCCCCGCTTGGGTTGGATGAAGATGTTGGAGCCAGGACGGATCGGTGAACCTGGTATGGTGAAGACAAGGTAGGAAGATCTTCAGGGGCTTAGTGTTAGGTTTATTTAAGGGGGGTTTGGGTTAGATTAGGGGTATGTGGGTGGTGGGTTGTAATGTTGGGGGGGGTATGGTATGTTTTTTTTTACAGGCAAAAGAGCTGAAATCCTTGGGGCATGCCCCGCAAAGGGCCCTGTTCAGGGCTGGTAAGGTAAAAGAGCTTGTAACTTTTTTAATTTAGAATAGGGTAGGGAATTTTTTATTTTGGGGGGCTTTGTTATTTTATTAGGGGGCTTAGAGTAGGTGTAATTAGTTTAAAATTGTTGTAATATTTTTCTTATGTTTGTAAATATTTTATTATTTTTTGTAACTTAGTTCTTTTTTATTTTTTGTACTTTAGCTAGTTTATTTAATTGTATTTATTTGTAGCAATTGTGTTTAATTAATTTATTGATAGTGTAGTGTTAGGTTAATTGTAGGTAATTGTAGGTAGTTTATTTAATTAATTTATTGATAGGGTAGTGTTAGGTTTAATTATATCTTAGGTTAGGATTTATTTTACAGGTAAATTTGTTATTATTTTAACTAGGTAACTATTAAATAGTTCTTAACTATTTAATAGCTATTGTACCTGGCTAAAATAATTTAAAAGTTGCCTGTAAAATAAATATTAATCCTAAAATAGCTATAATATAATTATAATTTATATTGTAGCTATATTAGGATTTATTTTACAGGTAAGTATTTAGCTTTAAATAGGAATAAGTTATTTAATAAGAGTTAATTTATTTCGTTAGATTAAAATTATATTTAATTTAGGGGGGGGTGTTAGTGTTAGGGTTAGACTTAGCTTTAGGGGTTAATACATTTATTATAGTAGCGGTGAGGTCCGCTCGGCAGATTAGGGGTTAATAATTGAAGGTAGGTGTCGGCGATGTTAGGGAGGGCAGATTAGGGGTTAATACTATTTATGATAGGGTTAGTGAGGCGGGTTAGGGATTAATAACTTTATTATAGTAGCGCTCAGGTCCGCTCGGCAGATTAGGGGTTAATAAGTGTAGGCAGGTGTCGGCAACGTTGAGGGGGCAGATTAGGGGTTAATAAATATAATATAGGGGTCGGCGGTGTTAGGGGCAGCAGATTAGGGGTACATAAGTATAACGTAGGTGGCGGTCGGCAGATTAGGGGTTAAAAATTTAAATCGAGTGGCGGCGATGTGGGGGGAGCTCGGTTTAGGGGTACACAGGTAGTTTATGGGTGTTAGTGTACTTTAGGGTACAGTAGTTAAGAGCTTTATGAACCGGCGTTAGCCAGAAAGCTCTTAACTCCTGCTTTTTTCAGGCGGCTGGAATTTTGTCGTTAGAGCTCTAACGCTCACTTCAGAAACGACTCTAAATACCAGCGTTAGAAAGATCCCATTGAAAAGATAGGATACGCAAATGGCGTAGGGGGATCTGCGGTATGGAAAAGTCGCGGCTGAAAAGTGAGCGTTAGACCCTTTAATCACTGACTCCAAATACCAGCGGGCGGCCAAAACCAGCGTTAGGAGCCTCTAACGCTGGTTTTGACGGCTACCGCCGAACTCCAAATCTAGGCCATAGTAATTAGATTTTTCTGGAGTCTTGCAGTAAATGAATATTTTGTAAAATTGAATTTGTTAAGAATGCATTAAATGGACAGTCTACTCCAGAAAAGTTATTGTTAAAAAATATAGATAATCCCTTTATTACCTATTCCCCAGTTTTGCATAAACAACACGGTTATATTATTATACATTTTACCTCTGTGCTTACCTTGTATCTAAGCCTCTGCAGACTGCCCCCTTATCTCAATTCTTCTGACAGACATGCATTTTAGTCAATCAGTGCTGACTTAAATAACTCCACTGAGTGAGCACAATGTTATCTATATGACACAAATGAACAAGCACTGTCTTGCTGTGATAAACTGTCAAAATGCACTAAAATAAGAGGCAGCCTTCAACGTCTTAGAAATTAGCATATGAGCCTACCTAGGTTTATGTCTCTACAAAGAATACCAAGGGGCCCATTTATCAAGCTCCAGATGAAGCTTGAGGGCCCGTGTTTCTGGCAAGCCTGCAGGCTCGTCAGAAACAGCAGTTATGAAGCAGCGGTCTAAAGACCGCTGCTCCATAACCTGTCCGCCTGCTGTGAGCAGGCGGACAAACATCGCTGCAATTCAACCCGATCGAGTACGATCGGGTTGATTGACACCCCCTGCTGGCGGCCGAGCAGCATTGTACTGTCGGATCAGGTCCGCCAGACCTTTAATAAATATCCCCCCAAGAGAGCAAAGCAAATTTGATGATAAACGTAAATTGGAAAGTTGTTTAAAATTGCATGCCCTACCTGAATCATGAAAGTTTAATTTTGACTAGACTGTCCCTTTAATATTTTTTTTCTACAACCATTTTTAAGTGACAAAACTCCACCCCCTTACTGGGATTAGCCAATCCAGATTTGTGATTGGAGTAGAGAAAACTAACCACAGTCATTTATTCGGCATAGTTTTGCAATTCATTATCAGATCATCCTTGCTGAAGCCAGTTAGGGGCGGTTAGGTGGCAAAGTTAGCATTGTGAAGCCTGGCTTGGGCACTTCCATTTTTTGAAATTTGGAAAACACAATTTTAAGACTTAATTTACAAGAAAAGAAAACAAAAATCTAAACTAAGTTGCACAGTTTTTTTTAATCAAGTATTAAAGGGACACTCAAGTGAAAATAAACTTTTATTGTTCAGAAAGAGCATCAGTTTTAAGACACTTTCCAATTTACTTCCATTATGACATTTTGCTCAGTCTTTTTATATTCACACTTTCTGGGGGAAAAGATCCTACTGAGCATGTGCTGAAGCTCACAGGGTATACATATACTAGTCTGTGATTGGCTGATGTCTGTCACATGATTCAGGGGGGCAGAAAATGGAAGAAAAAAATAATAATAATTTGTCATAAAAAAAAATCTACTGCTTATTTGAAATTCAGGGTAGGTGTTGCATTGTCTTTTTTATTATGCACTTGTTAATTATGCAATTCTATTGTATTTAGTGGTCTTTTAACTTTGTCCCATGTTCTTTAAATGACAACTCACACTATGAGGCCGATTTATCAAAGGTCTTGCGGACCTGATCCGACAGTGCGGATCAGGTCCGCAAGACCTCGCTGAATGCGGAGAGCAATACACTCTCCGTATTCAGCATTGCACCAGCAGCTCACAAGAGCTGCTGGTGAAACGCCGCCCCCTGCAGACTTGCGGCCAATTGGCCGCCAGCAGGGAGGTGTCAATCAACCAGATCGTACTCGATCGGGTTGAATTGTGGCGATTCAGAGCAGGCGGACAGGGTTATGGGGCAGCGGTCTTTAGACCGCTGCTTCATAACTGCTGTTTCTGGCGAGTCTTCAGACTCGCCAGAAACACGGGCCCACAAGCTCCTTACGTAGCTTGATAAATGGGCCTCAAAATGTCTGGGAAATAAGAAAATGTTAACATTAGCAACTTAAAATTTGATTTCTTCACACTGAATACAATATAGATTAATATATTTTAACGGCAGTGATGTAATTCAATGCTTCCCAATAAGAATTAGGACTTTTTCATTTACCTCTAAAGGCTTATTTCTTGTATTGTTGATAATGTCACTAGGCCTTTGGAATGGGGAGATCATGTTTTTTTTTTTATTTAAACACGTGCACTACAACATTCCAGCATCTGTTTCACCATTCTTGGCAGAGCTACCTAATTCTTCTCCATAGTAAAAAAAAATGAATAAAATAACAAAGAAAATAGATTAAAAAAAAAACACATAACACAAATTATTTAAAAAAAACCTTGACACTACACAAAAAATTCAGATAAATATATATATTTTTTTATCTCAAATGTTACGCTTTACATATAAAATAATGACATTTTTGTTTTAAAACAATTACCACTTTTCATATTGAAGCCAGCCATGACACCATTAATTCATCCAGTATAACTAGCCGACTTTGTTTAGATTTCTCTTACATTTTCTGTTCATGTTAAAATCAAGTCTAAAAAAACTGCCACTTTTCCTGTAAAACACTAGAAAGATATGCTTTTTCTTTGTCATCGCAATGCTAAAACTCTTATTTAGGCTGTCATGACTACTGCAACATATTATTCTCCAGGCTTCCTGCTTTCTATCTGTCTTTCATAAATGAACATTTTTGGGTCATCTTTGTCTTCCAAATTTCTTCTTGCCTGTCTCCTGCTACAATGCAACTGTCTTAAAATAACATGCTCTATTTGAATCATGCAAGTATAATTTTAATTGTAATATTCCTTTAAAATGAGCATGGATATAAAATGAACGTGTCTGTATATTCCAGATCAGGGTTCTTCAAACTTTTTCCCCCAAGATCCAGTGCAATCATACCACATACCTCTGTGACCCTATTTTTATGCTTGGGGGATATTTATCAAGCCGTCAACCACAAATATGCTGGAATTCCGCAGCGTAATTGTTGTGAGCTTGATCCGACCTAGTTATTAAAGCCTACAGACCGGCAAAAGTTGAAATCTGTGACGTAACATACCATCCGCCAGTCTCAATCCGACACAGATCGATGCTTACGTCATTACAGATGTTCCGAATACACATTCGGCACTATTTGACACTTTTTAAAAGTTATCAAATAGTTAACAGGTACACTCGCGGCTATTCCAGCCCAGCGTACCTGGTTTTCAATCCGCCACCCTGGAGGCCGCTGATGCTATAGGAATCAAGGGCAGTCTGAAAGGAGCGAAAGCTTATGTTCAATGCTGCCAGATATCCCATTGATTTCTATGGTGGAAAACCAGTTACGTTTACACCTAAGACCCTAACATTAGCCCTGAGTCTAAACACCCCTAATTTGCTGCCCCGACATCGCCGCCACCTACATAATGTTATTAACCCCTATTTCGCCGCTCCCGACCCCGCTGCAACCTAAATAAAAGTATTAACCCCTATCCCGCCGCCACTAAATAAATGTATTAACCCCTAAACCTCTGGCCTCCCACATCACTACCACTAACTAAACCTATTAACCCCTAAACCGCCAGCCCCCCACATCACCATAAACTAAATTAAGCTATTAACCCCTAAACCTAACAAGCCCCTAACTTTAAATTAAAATACCCACATCCCTATCTTAAAAATAAATTTAAACTTACCTGTAGAATTAAAATAAACTATTTTTAAACTATTAATTAACCTACCCTAACTATTATACTACACTTAAATTAAACTACCAATTAAATTAATTAAATTACATATTAAAAAAAAACCCTAACCCTACTCAAATTATTTAAATCTACTATTTTACTGTATTAAAAATTACTAAATTACAAAAAAAAATAAGCGCTAAGTTACAAAAAATAAAAAACACTAAATTACGAAAAAAACAAACCACATTATCAAAAATAAAAAAGAATTACACCTAATCTAATAGCCCTATCAAAATATAAAAGCCCCCCCAAAATAAAAAAAAACTCTAGCCTACACTAAACTACCAATATCCCTTAAAAGGGCCTTTTGTGGGGCATTGCCCCAAAGAAATCAGCTTTTTTATCTGTAAAAAAAATACAAACACCCCCCAACAGTAAAACCCACCAACCTCACAACCAACCCTCCCAAATAAAAACCCTATCTAAAATAACCTAAGCTTCCCATTGCCCTGAAAAAGGCATTTGTATAGGCATTGCCCTTAAAAGGGCATTTAGCTCTTTTACTGCCCAGACCCTAAATAAAACCCACCCAAAAAACCCTTAAATAAACCTAACACTAACCCCCGACGATCCACTTACAGTTCTTGAAGTCCCGCTTGAAGGATCCATCCAGCTGGCAAGAAGTCTTCATCCGGATGGCATCTTCTATCTTCATCCATCCGTCGTGGAGTGGGTCCATTCTGAAAACATCCGGCATGGAGCTCCTCTTCAATACAGTCGCCACCGTAAACTGGAACTTGAATGCAAGTGACGTGATCCAAGGATTTTAGCAGCTCTAATCCTATTGGCTGATTGGAACCTTTCAGCCAATAGGATCAGAGCTGCTGAAGTCCTATTGGCTGTTCCAATCAGCCAATAGGATTTGAGCAACTCTTATCCTATTGGCTGTTCCAATCAGCCAATAGGATGAGAGCTCAATCCTGTTGGCTGATTGGAACAGCCAGTAGGATGAGAGCTGCTCAAATCCTATTGGCTGACTGGAACAGTCAATAGGATTTTAGCAGCTCTAATCCTATTGGCTGATTAGAACCTTTCAGCTAATAGGAATGCAAGGGACACCATCTTGGATGACGTCACTTGCATTCAAGTTCTAGTTTACGGCGGCGACTGTATTGAAGAGGAGCTTCGTGCCGGATGTTTTCAGAATGGACCCACTCCATGCCGGATGGATGAAGATAGAAGATGCCATCTGGATGAAGACTTCACTGGCTGGATGAAGATGGACAGGCCGCCCGGATGTAGACTTCTTGTCGCCCGGATGAAGACTTCTTGCCGGCTGGATGGATCCTTCAAGCAGGACTTCAAGAACTGTAAGTGGATCGTTGGGGGTTAGTGTTAGGTTTATTTAAGGGTTTTTTGGGTGGGTTTTATTTTTAGAGTAGGGTCTGGGCAGTAAAAGAGCTAAATGCCCTTTTAAGGGCAATGCCCATACAAATGCCCTTTTCAGGCCAATGGGGAGCTTAGGTTATTTTAGATTTTTTTGGGGGGGGTTGGTTGTGGGGGTGGTGGGTTTTACTGTATGGGGTTTTTTTTTTTTTTTTTTACAGGTAAAAGAGCTGATTTCTTTGGGGCAATGCCCCACAAAAGGCCCTTTTAAGGGCCATTGGTTGTTTAGTGTAGGCTAGAGTTTTTTTTTATTTTGGGGGGACTTTTTTTTTATAGGGCTATTAGATTAGGTGTAATTCTTTTTTATTTTTGATAATGTGGTTTGTTTTTTTCGTAATTTAGTGTTTTTTATTTTTTGTAATTTAGCATTTTTTTGTAATTTAGTCATTTTTAATAAGGTTAAATAGTAGATTTAAATAATTTGAGTAGGGTTAGGGGTTTTTTAATATGTAATTTAGTTAATTTAATTGGTAGTTTAATTTAAGTGTAGTATAATAGTTAGGGTAGGTTAATTAATAGATTAAAAATAGTTTATTTTAATTCTACAGGTAAGTTTAAATTTATTTTAAGATAGAGATGTGGTAATTTTAATTTATAGATAGCGGCTTGTTAGTTTTAGGGGTTAATAGCTTAATTTAGTTTATGGCGATGTGGGGGGCTGGTGGTTTGGGGTTAATAGGTTTAGTTAGTGGTAGTGATGTGGGAGGCCAGAGGTTTAGAGGTTAATAACTTTATTAAGGTGGCGGCGGGGTCCGGGAGCGACGGGATAGGGGTTAATACATTTCCTTAGGTGGCGGCGGGGTCCAGGAAGGGCGGGATAGGGGTTAATACATTTATTTAGGTGGCAGCGGGGTCCGGTAATGGCGGGATAGGGGTTAATAACTTTATTTAGGTGGGGGCAGGGTTCAGGAGCTGCGGGATAGGGGTTAAAAATTTTAGTATAGTGGCGGCGTTTAGTGACAGGGTATAAATAAAGTTGGTAAAAAGCCGAATAGACATGAGATCGATGACTGCTAGTTAACAACAGTCTGATGCTCATCGTCCCGTACTTGGTACACGGCTTTTTTTATAAATATGGAGATCGTATTCAGGTTCGCGGCCGCAATGTTAGTCGAGCGTATTGGTGCCGGCGAATGCAACATAGTTGAGGCTTTGATAAATATCCCCCTATGTCTGACAATTTCTGAAGTAGTATACAATAAGATAGATGCAATTTTTGGCAAAGTGACCAGTGGCGTCACTAGGGTTGGTGTCACCCGGTGCGGTAAGTCATGGTGTCACCCCCCCCCCAGAAATCAGACACACACAAAAACACAGGCAAACACACATACAAACACTCAGACACACTTAAAAACATACTCAGATGCACACACAAACACTCGAAAACACACTCAGACACACACACAAAAACACTGAGACGCACAAAAACTCAGACACACACATACAAAATATGTAAACTGCACTGCATTAATTATGAAGCTCATGCCTAGAGCTGCTCCCTGGCTCAGCAGAACATCAAATGAAAGATAAACAGAGCACTCTAAAATAAATCACTGAAGAAAAGGTTTAGGCGCGCAAACTATGAAAATTCTGCTCTCTGACTCTGTTCCAAGTCTGTCAGTGCACAGCCCTGGGCCGCATGTCACTGAGCAGTGAGCACAGATAGGCAGGCAGGTTTAGGCTATCAGCGCAACTTTGCAAGCCCCATGGCACACCCACAAAATTCATAGTGAAATTGGGCAGGGGAGGAGCAAAGTACAAACAAGCAAAAGCAGCCGGGGAAACTATTTGTTGAAATTGCAGCACTGGCTCAAGGGGCAAAAAAATTGTGTCTACAACTTCCCCAGTCCCACTAATGTTCACAAATGCCAGCCTCTAATAAAATAATCTATGCATCTCAACATTGTATTTCTTTGAATTTCAATAAAAAATTAAAAAAAAAAAAAAAATTTTTTTTTTGGTGTCACCCCTGGAGGGTGTCACCCAGGTGCGGCCCGCACCCCCCACACCCCCCTAGTGACGCCACTGAAAGTGACTAAAATGTGTGCATACTTTGTTCATTTTTATAATTAAACTTTAACGTGTTATAAACAGGTAATAACACACTCTCATACACCACATACACCACACACATTCTCATACAACACAAACACACTCTCTTTAACTAACCACACACAAAACATACTCTAATACAACACAAACACTCAAAAAATACACTCTCACTCTGATACAACACACACACAGACCACACACACTCTCATACAACCCTCAGACTCTTTACTGAGAAGATGGACAGAAAAAGAAAAGCATATTGGGTACAATTGTTAGGGGTCAAAACCGATACTGTAGGTAGTGTGGTGTGTCGTGTATTTGTTAAAACTTAACTTTTATATCAATAATATTAAAAAAAAGGAGTGGAATTTTCCACCAGTGAGAATAAAAATAATAACCAAATAAATTAAAATGTGTCCGAGTAATACTCGGTACGCAAGAGCTCCTCTCTGGTGTGATACAGTGATCAGTCTGTATCACAGAGTCCGGTAGATAGCTAGACCAATAAATAGAAAGTATCCTTAACTATATAATTGAACTTTTGTTGTGAATACCATTATTTATCAATAGTATGATTAAATATATCACTGAAGTCTTATCTGTTCTGAACCGGACGCCTCTGAAAAAGCAGTAGCGAAACGCGCGTAGGCGTTCGCACTGCTCCTCTCCTGCAGTCCGGTTGCTTTAGCTTAAATTGTTGGCCTCTTTTAGGCACCTTATCCTTATACTTAAAAACAATAGATTTTTAAACTAGTACTTATTTAAACTTATTTTGGCATAAGGCACTACCTATTGCTAACACTTAGGTCTGTATCAATAGGTCATTTGGGGTCAATCCCTGTCCCCCCCTCTTTCCCTAGAGGCCATAGGGATACACTACCAACCCTCAGACTGTACAACGCACGCCCACTCTCATACCAACAAATACACACTCTCATACAACACACACACAGACAGTCTCATACAACATTCAGATTCTTATACAACACACACACACTCATACCAACAAATACACACTCTCATACAACACACACACAGACCACACACACTCTAATACAACACACACTTTCATACAACAAACACACACTCTCAAACAACACACACACACTCTCACATAACACACGTCACACACCCTCATACAAAACACACACTCATACAACACATGCACATTGAAGAATACAAAAAGGCAGGCACTGAATACACAAGAAGAATGCTGTAACAAACCCAACATTTATTGGAACTTATGGCAGGAGAATACAGTAAATACCAATCCAAAGTGTGAGGGGTCCTTCAAAGTTGCTCCCAGGCATGTGTGGTGTGGACATAGGTGATGATCTGACGCGTTTTGCGCCCCCTACAGGCGCTTACTCATAGATATATTGCTTAGTGAGATAATGTGCTTTATATATGCTTCCCTGAATACAACTATTAACCCCTTCACAATATAAGCAAATTAAGGGAAGAAATACTAGACCCAAATGTGTTCTATTATTGTTTGAACCACCGGGCAAAGACTGGAATTGAAAAGATTACATATTGTTATATAAAATAATTACATTAGTGGAAAAGTACTATGCTATATACAAATAAATACAAATAAATGCCTTTGAACATTTGCAGATCATGAAAGGATTTACAAACACTGATTACATGTACTTCATAAATTCAAGTGGTTGGTATTTGAAAGAATATATATAGAAAGGAGATATAAAGGATTACTCCAATAAATTTACATATCAATAAAAAAATTGATGTCACATTCTCGATTCAGTCCTAAGGGACTTCTAGTCTGTAATTGGAGTATCCAATAAATCTCCTTTCTTTGAAGTATATTATATTTATTTCCTCCCCTAGGTGGTAACTTGGCAAGATCTATTGTATATATGGACACATTTGCTATATTAGTAAAATGTTCGCCATTAAAGTGATTCGCTGTGGCTGATTCCTTTACATAATTTTTGGTGTCTCTGAGATGCTCGCTAAATCTTTTTCTGACCTCCCTTGAGGTTTGACCCACATACTGCATCTGGCAAATGTTGCATGTGAGCAAATAGACCCCAAAGGTTGTACCACAGTTGGCATTGAAGTTAATATCATACCTACGTTTGGTTACACTGCTTATAAAAGAGCTGCCTCCACTCATGTAAGCACACATACCATAGTTTCTACTTAGGCACTTAAAGTTCCCTTGTCTGGCCAGCCACCTTGAATTTGTGGGCCTTGTCCTAGTTATATTACTAGGAGACAGGCTACGAGCCAGTGTATGTGGTTTCTTGGACACAAACTTACAGTTCTTAATCAAAGGAGCCAATGTGGGATCACCTTTAAGAATATGAAGATGTTTTTGTAAAATTTTGGCTATTTTTGTATATTGACTAGTGTATTCTGTGGTGAATACAATGGCGTCTTTGAAAAAATTTTCTTTAATAGTTTGTTTGTATGCCTCATAAGACTGAATTTCTGTTCTACATTTTTCTAAGGCACCAGCATTGTATCCTCTGGCTATTAGTCTTTGTTTAAGATCTAATGACTGTGCTCTGTAAGTTTCTTGTGACTGTGTGCTCCTTTTAATCCTTATAAACTGTCCACGAGGGACCGCTTTAATAAGGTGACTAGGGTGCTGAGAGGAGGCATGCAGTATGTTGTTGCCTGCAACAGGCTTACGGTAGGTTTTAGTGATTACTTTATTGCCACATACTTGTAGGGTCAGATCTAAGTAATTAACTTCCTCTTGATTAAAGGTACCAGTGAATCTGATGTCTACTACTACCCATGAATAATTAGGTTCCCATTCTACCATTTGTAATATATCAATCAAATGAGTACTGTCCTTTAGAAACGACAGTTGCTTAATAGCCAAAGGTTGAAGCACACTGTCCAACCAGGTCCCCAAGGGCTCAAACAAGGACCCCACCCGGAGACAATGGGTCTGCCCAGGGGATTGTTGAGGTCCTTGTGAACCTTGGGGACATGGTAGAAGATAGGGACTAGAGGGTTTTGAGGGACCAATGTGTCTAAATATGTTTCTCTAAACACACCTAAGTGTATCCCTTCAGTAATTAACTTGACAAGTTCTCTCCTGTATTGTACAACCGGGTTACCTGTTAATTTTTGGTAAACTTTGGTATCTGACAGTTGGAAATATGCCTCACGGAAATAGTATTCTTTATCTAATATGACATTATTTCCCCCCTTGTCTGAATTTCTAATGATCATCTGGTCGTTAGTTTTAAGAGAGGTGATGGCTTTTCTTTCATCTTTACTCAGATTCTGGGGGGAAACACTGTCACTCAGAGACCTTTCCAACTGTAAGATGTCTTCCTGTACCAGCCTCTGATATGCATCAATATGAGGTCCTCTATATTGTGCAGGATAAAAATCTGATCTAGTCTTAACAGGTTTGACCACATCTCTTGGTAACATCTCATTTCTCTCCCCACTAAAGAGATCAGTGAGTTGAATCACAGAGCAAGCTTCACTGAAGAGTAAATGAGTGCTAGTGGAATAATACGAAGTCTTGGCCGACTCCTCAGTGTCTACCTCAACTGTGTCTCTAGTGAGGGCGAAATAGCATTTTAATACCAGTTTCCTTATAAATTTGTTGAGGTCAAGAAGTGTATTGAAGCTAGAGAAATTAGATGTTGGAGCAAAACCTAGGTCTTTAGTTAATACCTTACTTTCATCAGTTGTGAAGTTATAATGAGAAAGGTTAATGATGCTAAATCCACTCGTGTTTTTAATATTTGAACAGTCCTCTTGAACATTTAAAGTGTCATAAATTAATGTCCCTTCTTCTTCTTTGTTTTTCCTGATCCTTTCTTTCCTCCATCTCTTTCTTCTTCTTTTTCTGGTAGGCTCATCTGTCTTGTCTTTGGCCTCACTGCTGGTGCTATTTCCTCTGTTCTGTCCTTGGATATGCCCTGTAAAAATACAGAAGAAGGAGGGGAAAGGGAAGAACAAACAGAAGAGGGAGAAGAGGAATAATTGGATGTATAGGATGTGCCTGCAAATGAGGAATCAGCATCGGAATTCTCCCCTTCTGAAGACCACTTTCTTGTGATTCTTGTTTTTTTTTTTTAAGTATTGATTTCGGCACCTGTGAGGATAATTCATCTTGACTCTCCTGCTGATTATTCACAAATTTCTTGTTTCTGTGTTGCCTTCTGGATTTGTTCCTATTGGCTCTTTGGAGCTTTCTAAGTGCTGCCCAATTATATACTTTATCAGTGTCATAGCCCTCTTTATCCCTAAGGAACTTTTCACCTTTTCTTTGAGCTTGTTCCTTGTCTTGCTTTGCTATATTGGCACTCAGTTGCTTTTGAAGACTGTCAAACTTAGCAGAAGGGGTGTGTTGTTTTAAATACTCCTTTAAGCTTAGCATAGTGGGACTAAGTAATTTGTGTTTATTATTTTTGACCCGGATGAGGATTCTCATTAATTTGAATGAGCACTCAGATAGTGCAGTATTTCATTCTTCTGTATCCTCAGAATTGTCAAATTGAAATGAGGGATATTTTTTTATACGTAGCCCTCTGGGTATCCTGTGTAGATCTAAATATTTATTAAACGCTACTATGTCCCACATTAATCTTAAGTCATTTGTAATAGCTTTTTCCAAAGATCTAAACTGATATATCATGTCAGTATAATCAATATTTATGTCCTCCATAGAGAGAATCTGATCAAAGAAATCCTGTTTATTGTCCATGTTAAAAAATGTGTCAGGGTTAACATGTTCAGTACTTTCTACTGTATCAGTGTTGTCAGAGCTGACAGGCATAGAATCTGTTAAGCCTGTGTCCACACCTGCCATTGCTTAGGGAGTGAAGGTGCTTCGTTATATAAACTACTGTGCGCTGAAGCATCTCGCTTTCAACTTGGTTACAGGGTTAGGTACGGCTTATGTAGTAGAAAACATTTATGGGAGCAATGGGTATAATAGTTGTATGTGCAAGTCTTTCGGCTCTAGTTATTCACAGTACAGTTCGTATGACATATGTGAGTATAACAGCTAATGGCTGACAGAGCAAGTAAGCAAAAAAAAACGCTATAAAACAATAAAGCATTGTCCCAATGGTGTGAGTCCGTATCCTCTGTGGTTCGAAGCATAGATACGTAAAAAAAGTGATCCGGCATTCAAACGACCATGTCTCCCTCTGTCCGGTTAAACCGGAAGTGAAACCTGTTCAGCCGTGTAACCTATTACCCCGGAGTGCCGTAGCCTAAAGTGGAGAACCAATCCTCTATACGTGTTGAAGAATACAAAAAGGCAGGCACTGCATACACAAGAAGAATGCTGTAACAAACCCAACATTTATTGGAACTTATGGCAGGAGAATACAGTAAATACTAATCCAAAGTGTGAGGGGTCCTTCAAAGTTGCTCCCTGGCATGTGTGGTGTGGACATAGGTGATGATCTGACGCGTTTCGTGCCCCCTACAGGCGCTTACTCATAGATCTATTGCTTAGTGAGATAATGTGCTTTATATATACTTCCCTGAATACAACTATTAACCCCTTCAGTACTTACCTACGACCTTCATATATCTTCTTTGCTACTAATTTGACCATTTGCTCTTTTTGGATAGGAACAAGGAGGGGGGGGGGGGTACCATTGGTTTAGCAGGTGCAGTGGCAGCAGGGCCCAAGTGCAGTCTGTCTATACATAGGCATTTATCTATCTGATTACTACATCTATGTGTAGAGAATCATCATGATTATACAGTGCAGCGTGTTCACTATTAGGACATAGATATTCTGTAATTATTCAGTTCAGCATATTCATAAGAGTATACATATGCATCATATTTATACAGAACAGTGAACTCCCTAAGACAAACAGGATTACTTTAGAGACCATCCGTGAGTCATTTAAAGATCACCAAACTACTTTAGAAGTCATTTACACATCATCAGACATCATCAGGCTTGTAAAGTCATCAGCTAAATTAAAAAATTCTGGTGATGACTTCAGAATGATTAACAGATTACCTTACTGATTACTTCACAAGCATGAACAGCCAGTGAATGGCTGTAGAGTCATCTCATTTAAATATTTTGGCCTGTGGGGATACTTCAGGATGGCTTCTGATGACTAGTCTGGAGTCATCGATTACTTCAGAATTACTCCAGGAAGATCATCCTTTATTATAGTATAGTGTATAGAAAATCACATCATTATACAGCACAGTGTGCACACTTACTCAGTATTACATCAGTGCATTAGTCCAAATCATAATACAGAGAAGCATGTATATTATCACTATTGCTTATTACTAAATTACCTTCAGGAAGGCCCACAAACAATTGCACCAGGGCCCTCTGTGGAGTAGGTCCGCTACTGGTAGGGACTCACATCTATTGTCTTGTTTGCTCTCTCTCCATGCTACAATGCACTTTTTACATACCTTCCAACTGTCCTGATTTTTCTGGGATAGTCCTGTTTTTTTGCCTTATATCCCATGGCATAACTGTGTCTGTTCCATATTGCAAAAATCTGCCCTGAGGTGTTGGCTTACCATGGTGGAATCAGGCATGAGGACTTTCTTGGTCTTATGTATATATTTGGATTTTTTAAAGGGATAGTCCAAATAAACTTTCATGATTCAGATAGGGCATGTCATTTTAAACAACTTTCTAATTTACTTTTATCATCAAATTTGCTTTGTTCTCTTGTTATTCTTAGTTGAAAGCTAAACCTAGGTAGGCTCATATGCTAATTTCTAAGCCCTTGAAGCCCGGCTGTCATCTGAATGCATTTGATAGTTGTTCACAGATAGAGGGTGTTAGTTCATGTGTTTCATCTAGATAACACTGTGCTCATGCACGTGAAGTTATTTAAGAGTTAGCACTGGGGGGCAGAGCCGGCACTCATAGAAGATGGCAGCAATTTTAGTGAGCTCTGGAGCTTTTGCTCAAAATTAATCTATACCAGCATGTAAAAGGATGATAATCCATAAAAGAAGACATGGGCTTGAATTAACAACACCCAGCAAAGAACATCTGGTGAGCTAAACACTGTCCCAGGTCTTCTCTAGAGCACAGAATATATATGACATAGGTCGGAGGCCGTGGCCTAACGGGAGACAGAGGAATCAGAGCAGTATGAAGATGAGAGGCCGGGATCAGACTGGGAAGCAGAGCGATCAAGCACTTTATTATCTAAAAGGTTCCAGTACAAGGATAACAAGCGTACAACAGGAGATATTAACCCGGTGAACAGTTACATTGTATATCACACGGGCGACCACGCGGTAGTCACCATCTTGCCTACAGTTAGAGCACAGCAGAAAGGAATCAGACATAGAGGTAAAAGATCGCTTCTATAAATAAAAGTCATATCCTTTACAGTGGCTAGTGCAACAAATAAAGCAGCTTGCAAATATCCTCCACCACAGCATACCTTACCCTGCTAGGAGGTTTCAGCACCAATGTAAGATCCCAATTACATATAGGAGTCATAATAATATTAGCAGTTTGAAACTTCTTCAACCTTACAATCAGTCCGACCCTCGGCCAGCTGAGAAAATGGACTCCCTAATCAAAGAAGCGCTGGCTGCGCTAGAACTCCACATGGACACTCAGGTCCGCACTTTGCTCCAATGTCTAGTCCTTGACCAGGAGGGCTGTCCTCACACACCAGAGAGAGATCTTGACAGCGCATCCCTCATTGTTGCCTTTACACCGGAGGAAGACAGGGTAGCAGATGAGACTCATGGAGACCTATTTACACTATCTGACTGTCCGCGGAGGATAGATCCTCAAACCCCCGCTTTGCTTAGCCCAGTGAGGTATCCATGTATTCTCCCTGACTTTGCCGCTGTTCACTCACTCCCTGCTCCTGAGCGGCCGGTCGGGGTGGGGATAGGAGAGGACAGGGATGTATCTAAAAATACTGGGGACATCTGCATACCTAATCCCTGTGAAGCTGAGGACTTTTGGATCATTTGGAGTCACATGAGTATGTCGCGATCTCCATTTTATGATTCCTTCACTGCAGTACACTCTCTATGCCGGTCCCATAACACCTCTGCCTCCCAGCTTTGGGTACCCCCACTGTTAACTCTAAAAGCCTTTAGCCTCCCAACAAATGCTCCCTATGGACTACCGTCTAAGGGAGTTGGATAAGAGACACAGATACTTTGCCCCCCAGCTTCTTGGGCGATTGTCAGACATGTTGGTCCCTTAGCCAGTCGTTACCTCTATTGTGTGTTTTTTTTCTTTTTTGTTCCAGTCTTGTTTCGCTTTAGACAATAATATTCACAATATCTTTTTTAACTGTGAAGTATACTTAGTTCTGTTCTCCTATACACTTAAACTAACATAAGGGTAACCCATAGGTACCACCTAAGACAGGTCATACACAACATTATTAGCAGACACCTGCAGAAAACCTGTGCCATGACAGTCTAGATTGATACTTATAGCACATATTATACCTAGAGGGATTTTAACCACTAAAGACACTAATTAGCCCAGGGTTTTAACCATTTGGAAAGGACCTACTACATAATTAAGAATAAGAATAATATGTATCTCCTACAGTTATGTGTAAGATCTTGATATATGTCTCTAGACCTGTGGATAATTGAGAAAAGCTGGCTCATAGATTGACTTATAAATTTGGTGATACTCTTTATATTATATATATTAGAAGACTTCCTAAATATGAAAGCTATGGAATACTCTGCTACTGTTACACTGTGGTATCTTTGTGTTTTTTTCTCTTATAACCTGGCTGCAAAACCTGCTGCAAATGTTCTCCTTCTTAATTTGGTTTACTAGGGGATCCTTTAGGTCAGTTCTAATAATTTTATACTCTGTATTTTGAGAGACCTAATTTACATATGCACCTAAGAGCTTGAAGACTGTTCATCCTCTTTTATGAGTTTTGGGGAACTATACCCTGCCCTATGCCTCTAACAAACTCTCCCATATTATATTTATTTTGCATAGCTCTAATCTAGGGCCGCTAGCTATTTGAATATGTCTCCCCTCTTCTTGCAGCCCCCTCCATTTTCATTAAGGAGCCAAGTCAGGATCATCTCTGATTTTGCACAACCAGCTTTCATTAAGGAGCCAGCCCTGGGAGGACTAGTTTTATGCACACAGGTTTATAGCTGTTACTGATGTCAGGTCTTTATGTCTTTCATTTGACCAACGACAGTCAAGTTATGTTTTACTGTTTTATTATCATTGATATGACTGCCTGTGTTCCTTAACTATGCATATCAAACAATATACTCTCCTTAATACCCTATTTCAGGTATTGCCCTGATAGCATCTATAGCTTAAGTAATTTTATATGTATGCTCACCCTACTGTATGCTCACCCTACTGTGGTTGGCTCCACCCTCCTCCCCCACCTTCCCCTATAACTCAAGTGGCTCTTGCCCACTGCTACACCTACCCCACCTACTGTGACCCATGTGTGGTTATTACAAAAGCCAATTCTCCACACCATGATTGTTTTAATAGGAAATTATAGTTTATCTTTTCTACAGTTGTGAAGACTATGTTCCAATTAATAAAATATAAAATGAAGTTCCATCTTAGTTAACCCAAACCTTTCTCTGACACTTCACTAGACATGACATGTGATTTCATCCTCCAAGGTTGATCTTTTGTTATTGCTATTGTTATTATTATTTTTGAGATTCCCAACATTAGTATATTGATTTGATGCTTAGATCCGCAACCTTTGTCCTAGCTGAATGGACAACCTTTATGTAACAATATTGTGTATCATGTCTTGATGTTAATATTATTAATGGGCAAACTTTGTATTTTATTCTCCCATTAAACTTCAATAAAAACTGTTTATAAAAAAAAAGAGTTAGCACTAATTGCCTGAAATGCAAGTCTGTCAAAAGATCTGAGCTAAGGAGGCATTCAGCATAAGCTTAGATGCAAGGTAATTACAGAGGTAAAAAGTATATTTCTTTTTTTTTATTATTATTTTTTTAAATCTTTTTCTTTTTATTACGCAAAATAAAACAATACAATCTTTATGATATATAAACACACAAAAAATA
Organism: Bombina bombina; assembly: GCF_027579735.1. Taxonomy (NCBI): domain Eukaryota; kingdom Metazoa; phylum Chordata; class Amphibia; order Anura; family Bombinatoridae; genus Bombina; species Bombina bombina. The sequence goes on from NC_069508.1 coordinate 107,182,893, forward strand.
AAACAAATACGTAATCAATCTGCAGCAATAATCTGAAGACGCACATTTGCGTGATAAATCCTCACTAGGTCCTATTTTGCTTTCCGCAGCTAACATAAAATGTGGTGAAGGAAAATAAAAAAAAAAAAAAAAAAGAAAAGAGAAGAAAAGAGAGCCCTGGATCCCCCCCTCCGCGCCACCCCCTACCCCTACATCCTCTCACGACCGACTCCCCGTCCGAAACTCTGTTCCATATATACGCCCGGTTATGGAGCCGAATTTATCCAAGATGCCGGAAATTTCCCTAGCAGAACTAATTCCGCAAAGCTAACAGTAGATCGTACCGGGGCCAGAATCTGCCTTTGTACCCGAAGAGGGTAAGACAAAATAATTGGTAACCATCCCTGTATAAACTCATTAATTCTCTTCTCAGAGGCATCTAACAGATGGTATGACTCGAATATAATTTGACCTTGGATTTCTTTAAAACACCTCTCTAGACTTGGTGCAGTCTTTGCTTTCCAATTTAACAGAACAAGGTGACGCACTGCCAATATGATCGTATTCAGAATACAAACCAATGGGGCCAAGTTTCTATGTACTTCTGTAACTAATAACATTACATCCTGTAGTGTAAAAATAAAATTTACATCATATAATGAATTAAACCAAAAACACACTTTATGCCACAACTGGTTGATTTTGGGACAGAACCAAAACATATGGAATAAATCAGCCCTTGAGTTCGAACATCTAGGGCAATTATTTAGTCCCGGGACAGAAAATTTTTGTAATTTAAGCGGATGCATATAGAAATTATTCAAGAGCTTCACGTGCGATTCCTTCCAGGACATCGAGACCCTACACTTATATACCATATTGAAGCTCAGGATTATCCTCTCCTCGGTAATATCAGGAATAACTGGAAGCAACCAATTACTTATACTCTGCAAGTACTTATCACTTTGTTTAGAAAGCATAATGTCATACATTAGAGAGATAGAAGAGGCACCAGTGCTAAATTTCTTGATTAAAGTTCTGACATCGGACCATTCTGGCGACAAGCTACTCTCCCAATTCTGCTCGAGTACATAATGGCGAATCTGGAAATAGGCAAACAAATCGGACCTAGGAAGGTCATAAGATTGAAAGAGAAATTCTGCTGTCTGGATCAGATTGTCAGCCCCCAGCAACTGCTTGACAAGCGTCAGCCCTTTATTTCCCCAAGATTTAAATACCTTGTGGTATAGACCAGGAATGAAGTTAGGATTTCCCTGAATAGGAAGATATTCCGAAACAGAGGGCTCTACTCCTAAACAAATGCAGAACTTCTGCCACGCAGTGACAACATTTTTAAAGGATACCATTCTACTGATGTTAGATGGAAGCTGTCTGGTGTTACAGTGTAACAGAGCCCTGAGAGCGAATGGACGAGTATAAAAAGCTTCTTCTTGACTGACCGCTAACCAGTTGGTTTCCGCCACCCAATCCATAGCAAATTTCACCAGGGCCGCGATATTGTATAACCTAACATCCGGCAATGCCAAACCAGCACAATTAGGTTTCTGCATTAGCTTAGCTAATGCGATCCTAGGTCTCTTATCTTTCCAAATGAATTTAGAAAAATAACCATGTAAATTTTTAATGTCTGTACTAGATATAAAGATAGGAAGATTCTGTATCACATACAAAAGACGGGGGAAGACAATCGTTTTTATTAAGTTCACCTTCGCTGAAATTGACAGGGGATATGAGACCCATAACTGCAGATCAGTTTTAATTTTTTTAAACAATGGGGCATAGTTCGCTATATACCATAATTTCGGATTTTTATGTAACTCAAGCCCCAGATATTTAATTGCATTAACAACTTTGAATGGGGACTTTCCTCTACGGGGCGAACTATTACCCATATACATAAGTTCACTCTTTTCCAGATTCACCACATAACCGGAAAAAGAGCTGAACTGGGCCAGAATTTGGAGAATTACTGGGATCGATTGAGATGGCTTATCTACAAAAATCAGCATATCGTCTGCATATAGAAGAGTTTTTAAATGATAAGAGCCCAGAGAGATTCCTGTCAAAACATCCCGAAATCTAACCGCTAAGGGTTCTAAAGCCACATTAAACAAGAGAGGAGATAATGTACACCCTTGCCTAGTGCCACGATGCAAGACAATCTCCTGCGAACGGATACCATTGACCAGAAGAAAGGAAATGGGTTTGGAATAAATCTTATGAATAAAGTGAATAAAATTACCTGAAAAACCGAAATTCTGCAATGAGCAGAATAAATGCTCCCAAACAATAGAGTCAAAGGCCTTAACTGCGTCCAAGGTTAATACCGCAGAGTCAGAGATAGCGGCATTACAAGGCTCAGATTCCAAATTCCACATATAGTCCAAGAACGTAATTACCTTTCGTATATTTCTCGACGAATTCCTAGAGGTCATAAAACCGGTCTGGTCCTGATGAATCAAATTCTGCAAACAATGATTCAATCTGGTGGCAATAATACCAGCCAGCAACTTATAATCAGTGTTAAGCACTGATATTGGCCTATATGAGGCCATATTCTCTGGATTTTTTTTTTTTTTTGCAATCAGTGAAATATTCGCCGCAGCAAAGTTTTCAGAAATACCATTTTCAGAAAGATAATAATTATTAAAAAGAGCCTCTAATGCAGACAACAATTCTCCCTTTAATAGTTTATAGAATTCCACGGGAAGCCCATCAGGGCCAGCCGCTTTATTAAGCTTAAGTTTATCAATAGCAGTGCCAATCTCCTCTTGCCTTATCGGTTGATTCAACAATGCCAACTCATCTGCTTGTATCTTTGGAATATTAATAACGGACCAGAAAGACTCTTGACTATTATAATCGGTGCTGATCGGCGAATACAATAACTGGTAGTAATCAAAAAATGCCTGGGAAATCTCTGCTGGCTTGAAAAGCCTGTCCTCACCCTTCTTTATCACTGCAATATAATTTCTCTTCTTTCTATTCTTAACAAGGCGAGACAGGTGTTTCGCCGAGCACCCATGAAAGCTCCTATATTTAAGATTCAATCTAACCTCTTCCTCCATAGATTTCTGCTTTAAAAAAATCTATCTTTCCTTTCTGGCCTCAATATATACTGCCCAATTCTTTGGAGAAGAATCCAGTTGAATATCCCTATACTCCGCTCTAACTTTGACAGCAAAAGAATTCCCCTGTTCCTTGGTTTTTTTCGAGCGAGTACTCATAAAAGCTATAATTTTACCCCGAATCACGGCTTTAGCAGCCTCCCAGTAGACCTCTGACTTGTGACTGTAATTCGAGTTAAAAGATACGTACTCGCTCCAAATACTCTTGATCCAAGATAAAAATCTCGGATTAGTATATAAGAAACGAGGGAAGCCAAAGACCTGTGATGCTGAACGTGCCTCGTGAGTATTAAGAATGGATAAAGAAATGATAGCATGGTCGGATATCAGAAACTCCCCAATTCCCGCATTAAGCTGAAAAACTGTCAATGATTCAGAAATTAAAAAGAGATCAATCCTCGAAAAAGTCCTATGCGCCTTGGACTCGCACGTGAAAGCTCTAACTAAAGGATTTTGAATACGCCAAATATCAGTCAAAGTCAATTTACTACAAAATATTTTAAAGTACTTGGCGTGATACTTATATTTAGCATAATTCTTTCTTGAAAAACGGTCTAACTCTGGACACCTAGTAATATTAAAATCCCCACAAATAATTAGATTCTCCCTTTGAAAGGGGAAGATTTTGTTTTGGATCTGGTCCCAAAAACTTAATGAAAATTTATTGGGGGCGTAGAGATTGCAGAATATGTATTTAACGGATTTTATCATCACCTGTAATAACATAAAGCGGGCAGAGGGATCTAACTCAACTTTAATAATTTGATAGTCCAAATCTTTATGAAATAAGACCGCCACTCCTCGTTTTTTAGCTGGAGAGGATGAGGCGATTACCTCGCCTACCCATTTTATTTTAAGCTTTGCCGCTTCTATTCCATCTAAATGGGTCTCCTGTAAAAAAACCAGATCAGGTTTTTCAACAGCCAATGTTTTGATGACCAGTTTACGCTTGGCGGGAGAGGAAATCCCCCCCACATTCCACGAGAGAATTTTAAAACCCACTACTATTCTTTAGTCTGTCTAAAACACACAGCCCAAACTGGAACCACAATAGAAAGTAACAACCGAGGGGGAGGGGGGGGACACGCGGGCAAGAGGGAAGAAAAGGGGGAGAAAAAAAAAAGAGAAACAGAGAAGAAAAAGAAGAATGATGAGAGAGAAGCAGAAAAAAAAACCAAAAAAAAAAACCACATCAATCGAAAATATACTATTTATCATGAATCCTGCTATTGGCGATTTTTGGTGAACAAAATTTAAAAATACATAATTTTCACACAATAACAAGACACAAATATTAAGCATAACAAATACGTTAAAACAACTAATAAAATCAGAAAATTAACCAGAAAAAAAAAAAATCAAGACTCTCCAAGGAGATTCTATGAACCTGACCTAGAATCCCAAGGAACCAACTCAACAGCGGACCTGCCCGTAAGATTATAGGGTTCTCATGAATTCTTTAACTTCAGAAACTTCATTGAAACTAAATTTGACTCCCTTATTCTCACCTATGATTTTAGCGGGATAAAATAAACTAGCTTTAATACCTTTGCTGATCAACTGTGAGCAGTACGGGGCCATAAGTCTTCTACGAGCGGAAGTTTCCGCCGAGAAGTCCTGGAACAGCAAAATCTTGCTGTTCCCGAATTCTAAGGTACCAGCTTTCTTTGCAAGCTTCAAGATCTCCAGTTTGTCCTGAAACTTTAATAACTTGAAAATACACATCCTGGGTTTAACCGGACCACTAACAGACTCCCTTCTGGGACCCACTCTGTGGGCCCTCTCGATTGCTAGGGGGAGGGAATGAGGTGCTATACCAATAGCTAGGGGAAGAGTTGAGGAGGTAAATTTAATCAGATCCTCAAATTCTAGTGATTCGGGTAGGCCTATAATCCTGATGTTGTTTCGCCTGGAGCGATCTTCAAGATCCTCCAGGCGCAACTGCATACTGTTCAATTTAACCTCTTGGGCCTGAATAATAGCCTCTTGAGCTGTCAACCTGTCTTCAGAGGCAGAAATTCTATTTTCTGCTTCCCCAATTCTATGGGAGAAATGTTTAACTTCTGCCGAGAGTGTAACTATGTCAGAAGAAATACCTCCCAGATCTTTTTTAATACCCTCGAACTGGGGAGCAAAAATAGCTGTAAGTTGAACAATCAGAGTCTGGGTATCTATTGCTGTGGATATGCTCTCAGATGATATATCTGCACTTGAGTCGCCAGGTTTGGAATTTTTTTTATCTCTGGGTTTAACAGGCATTTTGGGTGAGATAGTGTTACCGTGAGTAATACATTTTTCCATCAATAGTGACAAAAAAGCAAAAAAACCAATCAAACACTGAGAACAACAAATAAAATGCAAATCCCCTGTGTGGGGAAAGACAAATACCGTGATATCGCAATTAGTGCAGCAAAAAAAATTTTTTTTTTTTTTTTTTTTTCTCTCCTTTTTTTTTCTTTCTCTTTTTTTTTTTTCCCTAAGTGAATACCTATATAAGTGAATATAATCTAATGTGATACACACAATCAAAATACAAGAAAAATAATAAATAAGCTATATAATATAGAACCTATACTAAGTATAATGGTTATATATTCTATAGACCGTGACAAGGGCCGAAGCCTTGGGAAAAATGCCTGAAACTTTATAGCTTAAACAACCCGAAAGAAATAATGAATTTGGGGTCAAGGACAACCAGTTATATTCTTGCCTGCACAACAATACAGACAAATACGTATAGAAACCTTGTTCTGCTAGACCTGCCAAAAGAGATGAGAGTAAACAATATTAAATTTGAACAAGACCCTGATTAGTAACCCCAAGACTGATTAAACCCCCAGCTATATCAGAGAGTCTCCTGGGATTCAGGGCCGCCTTACACAGTTCCCAGCTAAGATTGAAGCTTCGAATCAGCGACAATTTGAGCAGACAGTCAGAGAAACATGCAAAGATCTTAAAAAAGTCACCTTTATGCTCCGAGCATCCAGGAGCAAAAGATAGAACACCGTAGGAGAGTCTGAATCCTTAGTTGGTGGCAGGGTAAAACCGTAGCTGAGCCGACTCTGGAGAAACTGGCGTCCGGCCAGGAGCGCTCCCACCCGGGGGAGCAGTACAGATGAAGTGACCGGAAATTTAGCATGCAAGGCCCTGGAGCCTTATCTCTTTAAACCATGCTGACAGGTGCTGGACCACTTGTACCTGGATCCAGGAGACCACTGCCCAGCAGGAGCAAAAACACTCGGGACCCTTGCGCGCCCCAGAGCGGTGCACCCGCATCCGGCAGTGAGCCCGCCTCCAAGCCCAGCACGCCTTCCTCTGTACCGGAGCAAGCCCTCCAGGAAAACCCCTCCGGGGCTGAAAAGACACCGAGCCGACACAGCTGTCACTCACACAGCACCACTCTGGCTCCTCTCATCCCCTCCTCCGCCGCTCCACTGGACCAATGAGAGAGCCGTAAGCCTGGCAATTCAGCAGAACACAGTCAGAGGTGTGGAAGATTCTTAATTCTCCTTGGAAGTTCTGACAATCCTTTCCAGCAGTAACTAGCGTTGATGCGGATTCACCGCAGCATAGGCAGCATCTAAGGTTTCCCTTTCGCTTGCGATATCCTGTCAAGCAGTGCGTCCGAGCCCTTTCAGGTACAATGGGCAGAAAGTGAAGGCAGTGATAGCAAGCATCGGACAAGACGCCGACCTGAAATTGCCTGAAATGCAAGTCTGTCAAAAGATCTGAGCTAAGGAGGCATTCAGCAGAAGCTTAGATGCAAGGTAATTACAGAGGTAAAAAGTATATTTCTATAACAGTGTTGGTTGTGCAAAACTGGGGAATGGTAAATAAAGGGATTATCTATCTTTTTAAACAATAAGATTTTTGGTGTTTACTATCCATTTAAGTTTTTCTATAAACAGTAAACTAATAGATTAATATGGTTTATTACAATTTTTCTGATCCTGTTTATCAGCAGTTTTTTGGCCACCAGTCTGTGCTTCTCAAGTTTAGAGTGATCACAATCCAATTGATAAAACCGTTTCCATTTTTGGGAAAAGTTAATCGCCCATGAGATACATGAACGACAATGCTTCTGTAATCCCCATCCTCCGGTTTTGCACTGTATTTTGTCAACAAAATGGACACATTGAATTCAAAACACATAGGGTGTTGATAAAGTCCAATATATTTTTGCCATTATTCAAAGACGATTTGGAAAAAATAGTGCAATACTCTTTAAATTGTCATAAATACCATTTCAGATGTATATATAAATATATGGTCTAGATTCATTAAACCTTAATTCAACTCTATTATATAGTCTCTCAGTAGTGAGTGGAACAGACATTTACATATGTATTTAATAGACAGATACATAATATCTTGTACAGCTAACGAGATCTGCAAGAAACACAAGAACACAGAAATCATATCCTTAACATCTAGAAATTGAGTTTAGCAATCACGGTTTAAAAATGTTTGTTTTGATTTCTTACTCTTATTTTTGTGATTCTAAGTTACAGTAAATTCATCTTCATAAACATGATTTCGATCAGCAATCTTGTAGTTGTAATCAGGGTTTAACCATTTGCTGTTCCATCTTGTTTATTGGTCATTTAGATCTTTTTTTACAGATTTTCCCAGTGAATACATGTCCCAAAACTTGTATTTTGGTAGAAAAGACAACAACACAATTTACAATAACTAAAACCTTGTGCCACAATCCTCTAACAGTAATATAAAATTAGTAAAGACAAACATTTTGAATAGTGAGATTTTTTATTTTTTAAATATTTTAAACTAGAGCTGTGCATTTGTTGTTTGATATATGAACAGACAAATACATTATTCGGTGAAACTGATAAAAAAAAACAAATGATTTGTGATGAAATTGATTCTTTTATTTGTTCATGCCGTTTGGAACCAAAAAAGGTGCAGGAATGGAGCAGGATCATATTGTTGGGTTGATATACTCCTTTGTTCGTAATGATGTACAGGGGGTCTTACCATTCATTTGTCCAACATCTCCTAACCATTCCTGCTGTAGTATTACTAATGGTTGATGTTAGGGACAGCTGGTCAGGCATTAAATGTTGTTTTTTTAGTCATACAGGAATTGTTTGTTGTTTTAACAATAAAATAATAGGTTACTTTAATTGTTCCAATCCTATAATGTAAGATTTTTGTTAATTTTATTTGTCTATATTATCTGTTCCTATTGGAAATAACGGTAACAAATCCAAATCCAATATTCGTCCAAACCAAATGCCTGCATGGATGAAATTCGGCCAAACCAAATGATTTTTAAAATCTGACACAAATCTTTTGGACTAAACAATTTTTTTGGCTGTGCACAGGTCCATTTTTAACCCCACAATATAGCATTTTCACAATTTGCAGTGTAAGAACTGTTAAAATCCTGGTTTAGACAATAAGTTAAGCCACTTTCTTCTTATGGAAATTAATTTCCTGCACTCTACTTTCGGATCGATTCGGAAATTCGGAAAATTCGGAGATTCGGATCGATTCGAATTTCTGAATTAAAATACTGCCGAATCTACCGAATAAATCCAAATCGAAACGAATACATCCGAATCGATTTGAATACATCCGAATCGATTCGGATGTATTCGGTAGATTCGGATGGCCGTGTGTTACACTAGTATTGTACAGTATATTAGCTTTTATCACTCTGCTATGGGTTAAACCTAATATACAGTACATAATACTAGTACATCCCACCTAACACTTACCGAAATTCCGAATTTCTGAATTGATTCGAACCGAATCGAATCGAACCGAATCGAACCGAACCGAATTTTTTCCGAATGCGAAAGAATCCGAATGAATCTGAAACGAATTCTTTCGAATTTTTCCGAATTCGAATAGATCCAAACCGAAATTCGAATCGATCCGAATTGATCCGAAACAAATTTTTCGAAGCTGCACAAGTCTACACTCTACGTCTTGATTTTAGATGAAAATCTTACAAAAATGGAAAACTAGATTTTTTGATGCTGAAACTTATAAAAATTAAATGAAAAAACAATATCTGACTATTCAGTCCAAAATATTCGTCCAAACCAAATTTTTCACCCGTGCACGTCTAATTGTGATTATAACATTGCAAACATAAAATCACATCTTAACAAAAGGCAGTTTTATGTTTTCTTAAAATGGTGACATAAATATGTTCGTTACTGCTCAGGTGTGGAAGAATTAAATTGTAGAACTTGACATGTTTCCATCAAAACAGCTTTTAACAAATAAACATTTTCCGCTAACATATTGTGCATGTGAATGTCAGCAAATAGAATAAAAATGCTACAGTTGAGTTTTTAGTTTAATGAAATCCCTTGGTAGCTATGCAATTTGTCTGCAAGCATGGTTTGCTTAAAGAGGAAGCCAGCTCATATGCAACTATAAATCTAAAAAAGTGAAATCTATATAAAAAAAAATGATTGCTGCACAATTTTAATAATCTGTGAATATAAAACATATTTAATGCAACATTAAACTAAAAACCTTTCTATCATACACATGAATGTACACTATTTAAATATGTTAAAAAAAATGTTGTTGCATAAAAAAAGTTAACACAATGGGGTCGAATTATCAAGCTCCGAATGGAACTTGATGCCCTTGTTTCCGTGCGAGCTTTTAGGTTCTCCGGATACAGCAGTTATGAAGCAGCGATCTAAAGACCCCTGCTCCATAACTGATCCACTGCCTCTGAGGCTGCGGACATCAATCCGCCTGATCCTATACAACTGCGGACATCAATCCACCTGATCCTATACAACTGCGGACATCAATCCGCCTGATCCTATAAAACTGGGCTGATTGACACCCCCTGCTAGCGTCCGATTGGGCATGAATCTGGAGGGGACGGCATTGCACAAGCAGTTCTGGTGAACTGCTTGTGCAATGTTAAATGCTGACAGAGTATGCTGTCGGCATTCAATGATGTCTGTCGGACATGATACACTACAGCGTATCATGTCCGCCAGACATTGATAAATCGGCCCCGATATACCAGAAGTGAATATCTGGGCACAGCGTAAAAGGACATTAAACCATTTTTTTTTTTCTTTCATGGTTTAGATAGAGCATATAATTTAAAACAACTTTCTAAATTACTTCTAATATCAAATTGTCTTTATTCACTTGATATCTATTGTTGAAAAGCAGGGTTGCAAAGCTTAGGGGTGTACACATTTCGGGAGCACTATAGCAGTTTTGCAAGAATGTTATCTAGATGGTAGCACTATTTCCTACCTAAGTATCTCTTTAAAGTGATGGTAAATTTGTAAGAATCTGAAGACCCTATTGCATTCCTCAATGTTTTGTAATGTTAAGTTAATCACAATTTTTTTAAAAAACAAAAAAAAGTATAAACTATCATTAAATAAACGTACATTTTATTACAACCTGAAAACGGATGTTTACTCCGCTCCCACTTTTCTTCCCACTCCCTACTTTATTCTCAGGGATTGGTGTCTCCAAGGATTGCTTAGTGCATGTGCTGTCCGCGAAAGGGACGTGTGTGTAACATCGGACACCAGCTAGCACAGGATTTTATTGGCGGATGTAAGAACGTGCCCGGAAAAAAAAAGTGAAATAAAATAGACGGGCGGAGGAACGGCGGTAAGAATTAGAAAATGAGTTTATTTATACCCTTATACACACATATTGCATGAAAATATTGAATGAAAGTGCCATTAATTTTAAGATATTATTCACATGCAGCATTGCATATCAACATAGTTTACCATCACTTTAACAAAGAATAGCATTGGCACAAAGCAAATTTTATAATAGAAGTAAATTGGAAACTTTTTTTTTTTTTAATCGTATGCTCTGCCTGAATCACAAAAAACAACAACATTTTTTTGGTTTCATATCCCTTTAAGTCATAGGATACATTGACCATTGATTTAAAAAGACCACTCCTACAACTGTATTGGTAGATGCTGACATGCACCACAATTATATTTAAAAAATAAAATTAAATTATTATATTTAAAAAATAAATTAAAGGAACCAGACATAATTGTTATTGTTTTAAAAGATATATAATCTCTTTATTACCCATTCCCTAGTTTTGCACAACTAACACAGTTATATTAATACACTTTTTACCTTTGTGATTGCCTTGTATCTAAGCCACTGCGCAGAGAACAAAGCAAAATTGGTGATAAAAGTAAATTGGAAAGTTGTTTAAAATTGCATACCCTATCTGAATCATGAAAGTTTGTTTTTGTCCCTTTAACAACTTTTTTTTTAGAATAGGGAAATCTGTTATAGGTTATAAAATGTGTAAACCTTTAAAATGCTCTCTTTTATATGCAACAAAGAAAAAATACTTAAATGAGCAATTAAAATACAACTATTACTACAACCCGCACTGGTTATATAATCCATTTTTTACAGAGTTTAGTGAAATATAGAGGTCTTTTTGGATTACACATTTATCTGTCTCGCCTCAGGCTGACTCTAAGCTCTAGAGAAATTATTTTTGATCCACAAGGCATCATTAGTTGAGAAGTTGTATCTGGCAAAAATCGCAGTCATGGATCCAACCATTAGGTTGCAATATACTGCTTACAGATTGTCAGGAGAGGTGCTGTTTTCGCATGCTATGCTGAGGCTTATGAAAGTAAATGGAAAAATAATATCCAAAATGGAGTTGTGTTTTGGAAGCAATACAAATTATTATCTGTACTTTCCAGCACATAGATACTAAGGTGCACAAATCCAAAATATTATCTATTTTAAAGGAACATGCTTTCCACCTTTGTTTTGCTCTGCAATAAAGCAGTTTGACATTTAAGAAATGTATCTAAAATTACAAATGACAAGGCTTAAAGGGACACTGAACCCATATTTGTTCATTTGTAATTCTGAAAGAGCATGCAATTTTACTCAACTTTCTAATTTACTCCTATTATCAATTTATCTTGGTTCTCTTGCTATCTTTTTTGGAAAAAGAAGGCATCTAAGCTTTATTTTGGTTTCAGTACTCTGGACAGCACTTTTTTTATTGGTGGATGAATTTATCCACCAATCAGCAAGGACAACCCAGGTTGTTCAACAAAAATGGGCCGGCATCTAAACTTACATTCTTGCATTTCAAATAAAGATACCAAGAGAATGAAGATAATTTGATAATAGGAGTAAATTCGAAATTTAATTGAAATTTCATGCTCAATCTGAATCACGGAATAAAATTTTTGGCTACAGTGTCCCTTTAAGTTCCATTCTCTTCATTACATGAGATGAACGAGTGAAGTATTGTAAAGAGCTAGATTAAAATTGATGTGTTAAAGGGATACTCAAGTCAAAATTAAACTTTCATGATTCAGATAGAGCAGGCAATTTTAAACAACTTTCCATTTGACTTCAAAATGTGCACAGTCTTTTTTATATTTACAGCTTTAGAGTATCCAGCTACTACTGAGCATGTGCAAGAATTCACAAAATATATGTATTTGCATTTGTGATTGGCTGATGGCTGTCACATGATAAAGGAGGAGTGGAAATAGATATAACTTAAAAATTTGTCAGAAAAAAATGTACTACTCATTTGAATTTCAGACTAAGGGGCATATTTATCAAGCTCCGAATGGAGCTTGATGCCCCGTGTTTCCGGCGAAGTTATGAAGCAGCTGTATAAAGACCGCTACTCCATAACCTGTCCGCCTGCTCTGAGACGGCGGACAGAAATCAACCCAATTGAATACGATCGGGTTGATTGACACCCCCTGCTAGATTGTCTGCGAATCTGCAGGGGGCGGCATTGCACCAGCAGTTCGCTGTCAGCATTTATCAGTGCAATGATAAATGCTGACAGCGTATGCTATCGGCATTTATCAATGTGCAGCGGACATGATCCGCTATATCGGATCATGTCCGCTCGCACAATCATAAATATGCGCCTCTGGGACCGATCCGATTTATCAATGTCTGCCGGACATGATCTGCTGTAACATTGCACAAGCAGTTCTGGTAAATCGTCTGTCAATCAATCAACCTGATCGTACACGATCGGGCGGATTGCTGCATCTGATGCCTCACACGGAAACAGATGCATTGGGGCCGATTGACAGTTTGATAAATCGGCCTCTAGCAGGGGGTGTCAATCAACCTGATCGTACATGATTGATAGTTTGATAAATCGGCCCCTAAGTGTTATTGCATTGTCTTTTTATAATCCATTTGTTGTATATGCAAATCTACTGTATTTTCATTCATTCTTAAAAGCCTACTGGACCTTTAACATCACTTGAGTGCAATAAATAGCACTGCTATTTATGGGCTCATATTACAAGTTGAAGGTTGTTTTTAATCACACCACCAATAGTATAAGGCACGCTAACATCTGCATTTCGGATACTGCTGGTGCACTAAATCACTCACATAATAGACTTCTATGGGGTGCAAAATAACACGCATGCACAATATCGCTCGAGAGCTAAGTCAATGGCAGTGGATTTCTTCATGTATTTACTATTAAAGGGATATGAAACAAAAAATTTATTTTGTGATTCAGACAGAGCAGACCATTTTTAAAAAGTTTTCAATTTACTTCTATTATCAAATTAGCTTAGTTTCCATGATATTCTGTGTTGAAGAGATATCTAGGTAGACATTTGGAGCACTATATGGCAGGAAATAGTCCTGTCATATAGTGCTCCCGAAAGGGCCCGGCACCTAAGCATATGTCCATAATTTTCAACTAAAGATACCAAGAGAACAAAGTAAAATTTATAAAAGAAATAAATTACAATGTTGTTTAAAATGTCATGCTCTATCTGAACCACGAAAAAGAAGAATGCGGTTTTCATATCCCTTTAATTATATTAATTTAATTCAGGGGGCCTATTTATGAAATGTTTGTCCGACATGATCCGATCAGCGGATCAGGTCCAACAGACATCGCTGAATGCGGAGAGCAATACACTCTTCTTATTCAGCATTGCACCAGCAGATCTTGTGAAGCAGGGGGTGTCAATCAACCCGATCGTTTTCGCCAGAAACACGGCCCTTCAAGCTCCATACGGAGCTTGATAAATGAGCCCCAAATGTCTTAAATAGTTTTACATTTTACAGCTGAATTTTCAAATTGCGCTCAACATTTAACTAATCGCTTGTTATAAGAGTGCAATTAATAAATGCGCTAATACCGCTCCCTATGCTATCCATTAAAAATATAGGTTACACTAAAATGTTTTTGCCACGTTATCACTTTGATTAAAATATTTAACCATCCAGTTGTATGACCAGATCATTGTTTGCAGAACGTCATGCAAAAGGTAATGCAACATTCGCTATCGATTGCACTCCACTTGTAATTTAGCCTCAAATTATGCATAGTGAGACAAATTGCACTCTACTTTCATTAAAGGGACACTGTACCCAAATTTTTTCTTTCGTGATTCAAATAGAGCATGACATTTTAAGCAACTTTCTAATTTACTCCTATTATCAAATTTTCTTCATTCTCTTGGTATCTTTATTTGAAATTCAAGAATGTAAGTTTAGATGCCGGCCCATTTTTTGTGAACAACCTGGGTTGTCCTTGCTGATTGGTGGATAAATTCATCCACCAATAAAAAAGTGCTGTCCAGAGTACTGAAACCAAAAAAAAGCTTAGATGCCTTCTTTTTCAAATAATGATAGCAAGAGAACGAAGAAAAATTGCTAATAGGAGTAAATTAGAAAGTTGCTTAAAATTGCATGCTCTTTCTGTATTACAAAAGAAAAAATTTGGGTACAGTGTCTCTTTAATTATTTTCCATGATATTCCTCTTATTTAAATCCGATAGCTGTAGGTTTTTCACTACCCCAGAGTGACTGGAGTACTTTCCATGAAATGCAGGATCTTGATCTTACTACTGGATTAAAATGTTGCAAATCTCGAAAACAAAATGACAGTTTTATTTATTTTTCATACAAATGATGTTTATATACATTTAAAACATATCTTTAATGTGCTTCATAAACAAGAAATATTGTTGTATCATTTTTCCTGTTTTGGAGATGACTCAAATCTTGCTTCTGAATTGCTTTGCATAAACAAGTCTCCCATGTTTGATTAATGCTATTTTTACCTTTAATGGTCTTTTAGGATTCAATAGCTCCATATGATATGCTACAGGATTAAAGGGACATTGTACACTAGATTTTTCTTTGCATAGAAATTTTGTAGATGATCCATTTATATAGCCCTGGAAATGTTTTTGTAAAAATGTATAGTTTTGCTTGATTTTAAATAACATTGTGCGGATATTTTTTAGTCCTAACCAAGCCCCAAAGTTTTAGATAAATACTGATGTCTACAGACTCCTGGTTGTGTAATGGGTACTTTCATATGCAGGGGAAGGGGGAGGGGCGTGTCTGCCTTTTTCTGCTTTCCCAGCCTTTTTCAGTGGGTGTCCCAGACTAACCTCAGCAACAGTGCTAAACGAGGAGCTTCTAAGTAAGTTTTTAAAAGGTTTTATACTGGGTTTTTTTATAACAGTATCTCTGCATATTCTTCTTTATAGTAGTGTCTATTACCTGCAGTTATATGAAAATTGGTGTATACTGTCCCGTTAAGCCTATATACTTTGCTTGCTTTCCATCTTTTTCTTAGCTTCAAATGACCTGTTAATCATGAAAAGTAAAAACATCTAATATGAATGTGTTTTGGTACAATTTCACTTTTGAATCAAATATAAAATAACCCCTACCCAGTAAAATTAGCTGCCAGTAAACAACATTATTTTGTTCAATTGTATGTTTCATGTAAACAAAAAAATGCTTTTTAACCTGAGGCAGGGGGGACTGAGACAGAGCCACTTATCTTCCCCTCATTTTGTGTTAGAAGAACAAGTGACCCCCTCATTTAAAATAGTGGAGACTGCCACTTCACATTAAGATTAACTTGTCTCTCTAGCAACTCAGGGAAATAGGACATTAAAAGGGCCATAATACCCAAATGTTGAAACACTTGAAAGTGATGCAGTATAGCTGTAAAAAGCTGACTAGAAAATATCACCTGAACATCTCTATGTAAAAAAGAAAGATATTTTACCTCAAAAGTTCCTCAGAAGCCGCATCCCATTGTAAAGAACTTCTAAGCAACAAATCAGTATGTCTGTCCCAGGACAGCGGAAGGAGCGAGCTTTCATGCACACTCATGTTATTTCCCTATTCATTGTAAGGAAGTTTACTATTAAATCTCATGAGAGTTAAGTGAAATCTCATTAGATCACAGTAAAATAGTTCATGACCTCAGCACTGTTGATGCTGACTGGCTGCTGTTCATTTCTTCATTTTTTTTTTTTTATACCTGCAGCTGAGCAGCAGCTGAGTATAACTTTTTACACAGAACTTACTCTGCGGAGCTCAGGAAATTGTGAGGTAAAATATCTTCCTTTTTTACATAGAGATGCTCAGGTGATATTTTCCTGTCAGCTTTTTACAGTTATACTGCATCAGTTTCAAGTGATTTAGCATATGAGTATTATGTCCCTTTAAGAGCACCTGTAGGTTATTGCCGCTTTGAGGGAAATCACCTGCATTTTACAGGGGTATGTGACCCCTCATGTGAAAGAGAGATTTGCCTTCTTTTAAATAAGAGGTTACCCCCTCTAAATTGAAGGTGATGACCATGGTAAAGGTGGTCACCTGATGCATGCCCACAAGGGGTAGTGACATGCCCAGGTGGCTATCAACTGCTGACCATGACATTAGTGATCATCTGGATGAATTATAGCCATATAGAACCACACAAAGGGGGTAGGTTATGTCCTAGATTGCACCCCAGACTAAACATTTATCCCTTTATTTGAATGCTGCAATCCTTCTCTTTTAAATGAATGGCCCTGTGTCCATCATGCTGCTAGCTGGTTGTCACAATGACAAATACCTTAAAGCATTGCTTCTATTTTGGCGTTCTGGCAATTATGGATGCTGCAGGAATTTATTACCCCATCACCATTAAAATATATCATAAGACCCCTCTTTTAAAGTGTAACCTCCCATGATTTAAATAAGAGGTTTCATGTGCTTAAAGCTATTAAGTGATCGCCATAGAAATAATAATAGCTTGGCAGAAAACGCTAGCCTTATTTTGTTGTGTTGTTGATGTTATTAATAATAGATCCATGTTTGCATGAACTAATAAAAAACCTTTAACAATCAAGATAAATGGGTGACTTGGGAGAATGTAAAAATATGTGCCATTTTGTGAAATTCTATATAGGAGGATTTTTGGTAGAACTTTTTTATGTTTTGTTAATTATTAATCGTTAATAAAAATATTGATCCTACATTTTGGTGTTTTGGGAACGTGAACTGATGCTAAATGTGAAACAACAAAGGTTGGGTTTGAAATAGAAAATAATTACTCCCATGCTGCTACCTACTATGTATGCCATAGAAAATTCATTTCCTGTGGCATTTTCCTATGTTCTTATATTTCTGCAAACAGAAGATATTTTCTAAAAATGCTAGGTCTACTTAAAAACAAAAAAAAGGTATTCTTCCTATTTTAGCTATGTGCTTGAGAGTAAGGGAGGTGATGAGGAGCTTCATGTTTAAACTATGCAAAGGGATTAAACACATAGTTAAAGTCCTCTTCAGTGCAGCAATGCACTACTGGGAACTACCTGAACACATCTAGTGAGCCAATGACAAAAGACAAATGTGCATAGCCACCAATCACCAGTAGGGCATTACCGCTGCTGAGGATATGTACATATTTTTTTCAACAAAGAGAACACTCTAAAATTCCTAGTAAAAGTGAATGTAAAAATTGCATGCTCTATCTGAATAATAAAAAATAACATTTGACACTCGAGTCCTAGCACTGTAAGCAGTCAGTATGGCTGAATTTTACTGCTAGAAATGTTTGTGCTTGCTTTGGAGTATACGGGGCTATGCAATCCATAAATGGGTGTGGTTCTGCTGAAAAGTGTCCCTGGAATTTTTTTTCAAATGTTGTTAAAGGGACACTGAACCCAATTTTTTTCTTTCGTGATTCAGATAGAGCATGCAACTTTAAGCAACTTTCTAATTAACTCCTATTATCAATTTGTTTTCGTTTATTTGTAAAGCAAGAATTTAAGTTTAGATGCCGGACCATTTTTGGTGAACAACCTGGGTTGTCCTTGCTGATCGGACAGCACCAATAAACAAGTGCTGTCCATGGTTCTGAACCAAACATTTGCTGGCTCTTTAGCTTAGATGCCTTCTTTTTCAAATAAAGATAGCAAGAGAATGAAGAAAAAATGATAATAGAAGTAAATTAGAAAGTTGTTTAAAATTGCATGCTCTATCTGAATCAGGAAAGAAAAAAAAAATGGGTTCAGTATCCATTTAACTATGCACTGTTCTATGGACTAGAGATGCAGCAACTCTTATTTGTAGGTCTGTGAACTTTTAAAATAGAAATAAGACTGATCAAAAAAGTAGTTGTATTTTGATTTAAAACTTATATATTTAGTTGTCAGCTTTGCTTTTAATGGACATTCTATTTGATTTTAAATTAACAGCAGTGCTTTTTGTGCAGAAAATGATCCTGGTAAAATGTATCACTACTTTAAAGGGATATGAAACCCAATTCTTTTTCTTTCATGATTCAGATAGGGCATGCAATTTTAAGCAACTTTCTAATTTGCTCCTATTATCAATTTGCTTTGTTCTCTTGGTATCTCTGTTTGAAAAGCAGCCCTGTAAAGCTTAGGAACCAGCCCATTTTTGATTCAGCACCTACATTTAGCCACCAATCAGCAAGCGCTGCCCAGGTGCTGAACCAAAAATGGGCTGGCTTTTAAGCTTAAGTTACTGCTTTTCAAATAAAGATACCAACTGAACACAGAAAAATTGACAATAGGAGTAAATTAGAAAGTTGCTTAAAATTGCATGCTCTATCTGAATCATGAAAAAAAATGGATTTCATATCCCTTTAAACCCTTAACGATCACCGCCTTATCCTGTACAACGCTGGTCGTTAAGCCCTTAAGTACCAAAGTCGTACCTTGTATGACACTGCTGTCCTGGGCCTCTCTCTGCTGCGATCTTGCTTATTTTAGCGAGTGGGGCAGTGCAGAAATAGACGGGCAGAATTACCAATGCAGAGAGGGCAGCGGTGGTGCCAATCGTTGGTGGCGTGGGAGGGTAAGGAGGGAGGCGGGTGGGCGGCCCATCGCTGAAGGTGGGGTGGGAGGATGCGGGAGCAGGCAGGACCGCTACGTTACAGAAATAAAATGATCTGAGAGTGACAGGGAGGGGGAAGGAGGGAGATAGAGGGGAGTCATATGTGGAAGGAACACTTAGAGGGTAGGGAAAGGATCATGGATGGGGAGGGGGGCTAATGAGGGAGGGAGTTGGGCAACTACACTACAGAAAAAGATTGTTTTTTTTTTTGTTTTTTTTAGTTACAATACATTTAAAATAATAGAAAACTGGGTACTGGAAGATAGCTGTCAGTACCTAAGATGGTAGGAATTAGCTAGAAGGAGGAGTGTAAGAGAGATTTTTGGGAGGGATCAGGGAGGGCAAGGGGGTAATCCTACACTCAGGACAATAATAAAATTTAAAAAAAATGAACCCAAATGTTTTCTTTAGTGATTCAGATAGAGCATGCAATTTTAAGCAACGTTCTGATTTACTCCTATTATCAATTTTTCCTTGTTCTTCTGCTATCTTTATTTGAAAAAGAAGGCATCTAAGCTAAGGAGCCAGACAATTTTTGGTTCAGACCTCTGGACATCACTTGTTTATTGGTGGGTGAATTTATCCACCAATCAGCAAGAACAACCCAGGTTGTTCACCAAAAATGGACGGCATCTAAACTTACATTCTTGCTTTTCAAATAAAGATACCAAGAGAATGAAGAAACTTTGATAATATGATTAAATTAGAAAGTTGCTTAAAATTGCATGCTCTATCTGAATCACTAAAGAAAACATTTGGGTTCAGTGTCCCTTTAAGATGGGGAGACCATATGGGGTGGGGGAGGGAAGAGAGCTTTTTGAGAGGGATGAGGTAGGGATCAGGGGATGGGAAGTGTCAGGTGGGAGGGCAAACTCTACACTAAAGCTAAAATTAAACTTACAAGCTACCTGATTAACCCCTTCACTGCTAAGAATAATAAAAGTGTTGTGCACAGCTAATATTATCGGACTTCTAATTACCAAAAAGCAATGGCAAAGCCATACATGCCTGCTATTTCTGAACAAAGGGGACCCCAGAGAAGCATTTACAACCATTTGTGCCATGATTGCACAAGCTGTTTGTAAATCATTTCAGTGAGAAACCTAAAGTTTGTGAAAAAGTATATATATATATATATATATATATATATATATATATATGTATATATAATTTGATTGCATTTGGCAGTGAAATGGTTGCATAAAATATAACAAAATGAGCCTAGATCAATACTTTGGGTTGTCTACTAAAAAACATAATTTATGTAAGAACTTACCTGATAAATTCATTTCTTTCATATTAGCAAGAGTCCATGAGCTAGTGACGTATGGGATATACATTCCTACCAGGAGGGGCAAAGTTTCCCAAACCTTAAAATGCCTATAAATACACCCCTCACCACACCCACAATTCAGTTTAACGAATAGCCAAGAAGTGGGGTGATAAGAAAGTGCGAAAGCATAAAAAATAAGGAATTGGAATAATTGTGCTTTATACAAAAATCATAACCACCACAAAAAAAGGGCGGGCCTCATGGACTCTTGCTAATATGAAAGAAATGAATTTATCAGGTAAGTTCTTACATAAATTATGTTTTCTTTCATGTAATTAGCAAGAGTCCATGAGCTAGTGACGTATTGGGATAATGACTACCCAAGATGTGGATCTTCCACACAAGAGTCACTAGAGAGGGAGGGATAAAATAAAGACAGCCAATTCCTGCTGAAAATAATCCACACCCAAAATAAAGTTTAATGAAAAACATAAGCAGAAGATTCAAACTGAAACCGCTGCCTGAAGTACTTTTCTACCAAAAACTGCTTCAGAAGAAGAAAATACATCAAAATGGTAGACTTTAGTAAAAGTATGCAAAGAGGACCAAGTTGCTGCTTTGCAAATCTGATCAATCGAAGCTTCATTCCTAAATGCCCAGGAAGTAGAAACTGACCTAGTAGAATGAGCAGTAATCCTCTGAGGCGGAGTTTTACCCGACTCAACATAGGCAAGATTAATTAAAGATTTCAACCAAGATGCCAAAGAAATGGCAGAAGCTTTCTGGCCTTTTCTAGAACCGGAAAAGATAACAAATAAACTAGAAGTCTTTCGGAAAGACTTAGTAGCTTCAACATAATATTTCAAAGCTCTAACAACATCCAAAGAATGCAACGATTTCTCCTTAGAATTCTTAGGATTAGGACATAATGAAGGAACCACAATTTCTCCTAATGTTGTTGGAATTCACAACTTTAGGTAAAAATTCAAAAGAAGTTCGCAACACCGCCTTATCCTGATGAAAAATCAGAAAAGGAGACTCACAAGAAAGAGCAGATAATTCAGAAACTCTTCTGGCAGAAGAGATTGCCAAAAGGAACAAAACTTTCCAAGAAAGTAATTTAATGTCCAATGAATGCATAGGTTCAAACGGAGGAGCTTGAAGAGCCCCCAGAACCAAATTCAAACTCCAAGGAGGAGAAATTGACTTAATGATAGGTTTTATACGAACCAAAGGTTGTACAAAACAATGAATATCAGGAAGATTAGCAATCCTTCTGTGAAAAAGAACAGAAAGAGCAGAGATTTGTCTTTCAAGGAACTTGCGGACAAACCTTTATCTAAACCATCCTGAAGAAAAATAAGTCTTCCAGACTCTATAATATATCTCTCTAGATACAGATTTACGAGCCTGTCACATAGTATCAATCACAGAGTCAGAGAAACCTCTTTGACCAAGAATCAAGCGTTCAAACTCCATACCTTAAAATTAAGGTTTTGAGATCCTGATGGTAAAAAAGGACCTTGTGACAGAAGGTCTGGTCTTAACGGAAGAGTCCACAGCTGGCAAGAGGCCATCCGGACAAGATCCGCATACCAAAACCTGTGAGGCCATGCTGGAGCTACCAGCAGGACAAATGAGCATTCCTTTAGAATATTGGAGAATACCCTTGGAAGAAGAACTAGAGGCGGAAAGATAAAGGCAGGATGACACTTGTAAGGAAGAGATAATGCATCCACTGCCTCCGCCCGAAGATCCCGGGATCCGGACAGATACCAGGTAAGTTTCTTGTTTAGATGAGAAGCCATCAGATCTATTTCTGGGAATTCCCACATTTGAACAATCTGAGGAAATACCTCTGGGTGAAGACCATTCGCCCAGGTGCAACGTTTGGCGACTGAGATAATCCGCTTTCCAATTGTCCATACCTGGGATATGAACCGCAGAGATTAGACAAGAGCTGGATTCCGCCCAAACCAAAATTCGAGATACTTCTTTCATAGCCAGAGGACTGTGAGTCCCTCCTTGATGATTGATGTATGCCACAGTTGTGACATTGTCTATCTGAAAACAAATGAACAACTCTCTCTTCAGAAAAGGCCAAGACTGAAGAGCTCTGAAAATTGCACAGAGTTCCAAAATATTGATCGGAAATCTCACCTCCTGAGATTCCCAAACCCCTTGTGCTGTCAGATACCCCCACACAGCTCCCCAACCTGTAAGACTTGCATCTGTTGAGATTATAGTCCAGGTCGGAAGAACAAAGAAGCCCCCTGAACTAAACGATGGTGATCTGTCCACCATGTCAGAGAGTGTCGTAAAATCGGTTTAAAGATATTAATTGAGATATCTTTGAGTAATCCCTGCACCATTGGTTCAGCATACAGAGCTGAAGAGGTCGCATGTGAAAACGAGCAAAGGAGATCGCATCTGATGCGGCAGTCCTAAGACCTAAAATTTCCATGCATAAGGCTACCAAAGGGAATGATTGTGACTGAAGGTTTTGACAAGCTGATATCAATGTTAAACTTCTCTTGTCTGACAAGGACAGAGTCATAGACACTGAATCTATCTAGAAACCTAAAAAGGTTACCCTTGTCTGAGGAATCAATGAACTGATTGGTAAATTGATCCTCCAACCATGAACTTGAAGAAACAACACAAGTCAATTCGTATGAGATTCTTCGAAAATGAAAAGACTGAGCAAGTACCAAGATATCGTCCAAATAAGGAAATACCAAAACCCTGTTCTCTGATTACAGAAAGAAGGGCACAGAGAACCTTTGAAAAAAAAAAAAATTCTTGGAACTGAGGCTAGGCCAAACGGTAGAGCCACAAAACTGGTAATGCTTGTCTAAAGAGAGAATCTCAGACACTAAAAGTGATCTGTATGAATCAGAATATGCAGATACACATCCTGTAAATCTATTGTAGACATATAATGCCCTTGCTAAACAAAAGGCAGGATAGTCCTATAGTAACCATCTTGAATGTTGGTATCCTTACATAACGATTCAATATTGATAGATCCGGAACTGGTCTGAAGCAATTGACCTTCTTTGGTACAATGAAGAGATAAAATAAAACCCCAGCCCCTGTTCCAGAACTGGAACTAGCATAATTACTCCAGCCAACTCTAGATCTGAAACACATTTCAGAAATGCTGAGCCTTTGCTGTGTTAACTGGGACACGGGAAAGTAAAAAAATCTCTTAGAAGGAGGCCTTAACTTGAAGCCAATTCTGTACCTTTCAGAAACAATGTTCTGAAACCAGAGATTGAGAACGGAATTGATCCAAATTTCTTTGAAGAAAACGTAATCTGCCCCATACCAGCTGAACTGGAATAAGGGCCGCACCTTCATGGGTACTTAGGAGCTGGCTATAGGTTTCTATAAGGCTTGGATATATTCCAAACTGGAAATAGTTTCCAAACTGATACCGCTCCTGAGGATGAAGGATCAGGCTTTTGTTCCTTGTTGTGAAGAAAAGAACGAAAAATGATTATTAAACCTAAATTTACCTTGGATTTTTTATCCTTTGGTAAAAAAGTTCCCTTCCTTCCAGAAACAGTTGAGATAATAATTTATTACCCTGGAAAGAAAGGGAAAGCAAAGTTGACTTAGAAGACATATCAGCATTCCAAGTTTAATCCATAAAGCTTTTCTAGCTAAAATAGCTAGAGACATATACCTGACATCAACTCTAATGATATCAAAAGATGGTATCACCAATAAAATTATTAGCATGTTATAGAATAATAACAATGCTATAAAATTATGATCTGTTACTTGTTGCGCTAAAACTTCTAACCAAAAAGTTGAAGCTGCAGCAACATCCGCTAAAAATATAGCAGGTCTAAGAAGATTACCTGAACATAAGTAAGCTTTTCTTAGAAAGGATTCAATTTTCCTATCTAAAGGATCCTTAAATGAAGTACTATCTGCCGTAGGAATAGTAGTACATTTAGCAGGAGTAGAGACAGCCCCATAACCTTAGGGATTTTGTCCCAAAAAACTCTAATCTGTCAGATGGCACAGGATATAATTGCTTAAACGTTTAGAAGGAGTAAAAGAATTACCCAAATTGTTCCATTCCCTGGAAATTACTTCAGAAATAGCATCAGGAAGATTAAACACTTCTGGAATAACTACAGGAGATTTAAAAAACCTTATTTAAACGTTTAGATTTAGTATCAAGAGGACCAGAATCCTCTATTTCTAAAGCAATTAATACTTCTTTAAATAAAGAACAAATAAATTCCATCTTGAATAAATACAAAGATTTATCAGCATCAACCTCTGAGACAGAAACCTCTGAACCAGAAGAACCATTATCAGTATCAGAATGATGATGTTCATTTAAAAATTCATCTGAAAAAAGAGAAGTTTTAAAAGACTTTTATGTAAACTAGAAGGAAAAATAACAGACATAGCCTTCTAAATGGATTTAAAAAAATAAAATCTCTTATGTTTATCAGGAACACTCTGAAAATTAGATGTTGACGGAACAGCAACAGGTAATGTAACAGTACTAAAGGAAATTTTATCTGCATTAATAAGTTTGTCATGACATGCAATACAAACAACAGCTGGAGAAACAGATACCAAAAATTTATAGCAGATACACTTAGCTTGGTAGCTCCAGTCGGTGCAGTGATTTTCCTGAAGTATCTTCTGACTCAGTTGCAACGTGGAACATCTTGCAATATGTAATAGAAAAAACAACATATAAAGCAAAATTGATCAAATTCCTTAAATGACAGTTTCAGGAATGGGAAAAAAATGCCAGTGAACAAGCTTCTAGCAACCAGAAGCAATAAATAATGAGACTTAAATAATGTGGAGACAAAAGCGACGCCCATATTTTTTTAGCGCCAAACAAGACGCCCACATTATTTGGCGCCTAAATGCTTTTGGCGCCAAAAATGACGCCACATCCGGAACGCCGACATTTTTGGCGCAAAAGGACGTCAAAAATGACGCAACTTCCGGCGACACGTATGACGCCGGAAACAGAAAAGATTTTTTTCGCCAAAAAAGTCAGCGCCAAGAATGACGCAATAAAATGAAGCATTTTCAGCCCCCGCGAGCCTAACAGCCCACAGGGAAAAAAAGTCAAATTTTTTAAGGTAAGAAAAAAATGATTGATTCAAATGCATTATCCCAAATATGAAACTGACTGTCTGAAAATAAGGAATGTTGAACATTCTGAGTCAAGGCAAATAAATGTTTGAATACATAGTGCCCAACCATAGCTTAGAGTGTCACAGAAAATAAGATTTACTTACCCCAGGACACTCATCTACATGTTTGTAGAAAGCCAAACCAGTACTGAAACGAGAATCAGCAGAGGTAATGGTATATAAATACGAGTATATCGTCGATCTGAAAAGGGAGGTAAGAGATGAATCTCTACGACCGATAACAGAGAACCTATGAAATAGACCCCGTAGAAGGAGATCACTGCATTCAAATAGGCAATTCCCTCTGACATTCACTGCACGCTGAGAGGAAAACCGGGCTCCAACTTGCTGCGGAGCGCATATCAACGTAGAATCTAGCACAAACTTACTTCACCACCTCCATAGGAGGCAAAGTTTGTAAAACTGAATTGTGGGTGTGGTGAGGGGTGTATTTATAGGCATTTTAAGGTTTGGGAAACTTTGCCCCTCCTGGTAGGAATGTATATCCCATACGTCACTAGCTCATGGACTCTTGCTAATTACATGAAAGAAATAAGATATATAGTTTTGTAGGTAATTTTTTCAAAAAAATACTCTATTTCTGTTTAAATGGAGTGATGGCATAAATGCTAAAAAAATCTCTGGTCTTTTGGTGAAGTTTTATTCTGAAATGCCCGGTGCTTAAGGGGTTAAGTAAGAATATTTAAAAAGGCACACAAATTGGAAAGTATACAGTCAAAGAAATTTTCCACAATTCTTTGCCAAATGTGCATGGTAAGTATTTGTTTGTATCATATGCGATTAGGAAACAAACATGCACGTAGCCTACAG
The DNA here is from genome assembly GCF_027579735.1 of Bombina bombina. Lineage (NCBI taxonomy): Eukaryota > Metazoa > Chordata > Amphibia > Anura > Bombinatoridae > Bombina > Bombina bombina. Next base: position 107,209,502 of record NC_069508.1, read on the forward strand.
CTCCATAGGCTGCGTGTACAGTACAATTTACCACTAAAGTAGTAATAATTATTACTAAAAGTATTATTCAAAATTAATCTTATTGCATAAAGATAAATATGCAAAAATACTTGATTACATCTGAAATGCACTTCAATAGAATTCAAATTAACCTAACAAAACTCTGTAAAATGTTGCATGGACTGAAAAAATTAATAAATATCAGCAAATATATCCTACTCATTTAATTATTTTCCTTTGTCTCATTCCAAGTGACAATGCAGATTAAATTTTATGTGTGAATAAATATGGACTATTAATATATATATTATATTAAAGTATTAGTATTTAGCTGGATATATGACACATTAAATAACAATGAACTCTTAACCTATTATTCCTTTTTTAAATTACTCTCAATTTATCATCTTCATTTATTCATGTTACAGATAAATAATAAACAGGATCCCAAGAATACTGAAGTTTAAATGAACCAAAGGACATTTAAAAGAATGGTCTTTACGTACCTTATGGCTTAGAAAATAGCCTATAATTTAGATATGCTTATTTACAGCATACAGTGCATAATACAGCTAATCTATGTTCATTAATAAAGTGCAGTTTTTGCTAACATCAGCGCGTTTTAACCTTGGATAAGCGACATTATCTCCGTACAGACATTAATTCAACATAGGCTGTAATCTCAGTACAGGCACTCAATGGGTCTTTGTTCTATTGGTACAGATCTGCATTCATTACCCGGGTTATATACAAATTAAATATCGCTAAATTGCATTTGGGACCACAATGCTCCCTTCATGTGTTATATTCATAATCAAACACTAAACCTTGTGTCCACACACACACTCACAATGTTTACTTATTCATAACACAAATACACAGCAGTCAATGTAAAGTCTTATATTTTCTTGTGCTTTGTACATCATTTTTTTTTTTTCAATATTAAGACATTTTATATAATCAATCACTGAACTCAACAAACCATTTTTTTTTTTAAATCAAAAACAGCTTCCATTTAAAACATCACTTACAGGGCTAGTAAGGCTTTTTTGGAGTAAAGTCACTGTTTTATCCAGAGGGTATAAAATATTGTATTTCATTTTGGTTGCTTGATTATTTGTAAAAGCTCAAACCCCACTGTATTATCCGATAAACATTTATGTACTACAAAGGTAATCTGCATTGGTCATAGTGTTTGAATATGGCTTAAGCTGTAAAGTTTCTTTGAGTTAAATTATCTCAAAGGCATTCCACAGCTATATCCTTCTCTAAAGAAAGCTTGATTTATCATCTCAAACTGATAATTCATACTTATACAACTATGTGATGTTTTTAAATTCATCCTGCTCATACAATTTTTTAAAAAGCTAGTGGGTATATCCAACTGCTAAATCATGAACCTGTGTCTAATAACATAACCAGTTTAGTGCTAGAGAAGTGTGTAAGTATAATTACAAGACACTGAAGACTCTATACACTGAAATGGTTATGTAGACACACTGCACATATGTTTTTTGTTAAAAGTTCCTGGGGCTCTTTCATTTTAACTGGAATTATGTGGTTAGAAATGTTTAGCTACACAATTTAGCTGCATCGTATGTGGACATATTTGGAAGCTGACTGCTCAGTGAGTTCAGTATTCTTCCCAGTTCATTGCTGCTCATCTTCAATCGGTGTCTTAGCAGACAGCTGAAAAGGTCCAATCTACGACCACCAGGAGGGGACAATACATTTACACGTTTCCTCAACTCTTGTATTTCCATTAGTGCACTTTCACGAGAAGCAGATTGCTCTAACTGAAGGGTTAAGCCCCTGATGGCCTCAGGATCAAAGGGCACACTATAACCAAATGCTTGAAGACCATCTATGCGGACAAATCCTGGATCTTCTGATTTCTCATCTACAGTCTGAGTCCATTCTGTTGAATCTTCCTCTCCTTCTTCCTGAAGAGGGCCACTCCTCAAGTAAAAATGGACAGTCTCAAAAAATGACCTCCAACGATGTCCTAATATCAGTGTCCAATTCTGGCACTGATCTCCCCCTTCCAAGTCCCAAGTTTTCTCCCAGTTTGGATAGCCTGGTTCCCCAACAGGCAACAACCAGCTTTCTGAGTGGCTCCCCCCAAAAGGGTTAACATAAACTGTCACTTGAGGGTCTCTTGTCCCATTGCCAGCAAGACAGAGACGCATTGAAAGACCAAGGAGAATGTGCAATTGTCGAGGCCAGTGCTTGTTACTTTTACAGGTAAGTAGCATGCGTTTCCTCCCACCCATCTGAAACCAAACCCCTAGTCTCACATCCCCTGAGATAAAAAAAGCTGGGGCTCTGAGACGCCCATCCCGTTTTAATAGCAAATATTTAACCTCTAGGTCCTGTAGACTGCCTTCTGTCCCCAGATAAGGCTCTGAGGACTCAGGTACAGAAGGGAGGCATATGCCTCGATCAGACAAGGTGTATCCTACATTGCAGCTAGCACACTGGGAAGGATGAGATGTTGAACATAGAGAGCACATTGGTCCAGGTCCTTGAATACATGGAACAGGTCCTTGGCAGGTGGGATGTTGAAGAGTACATGTACAGCTGTGGGAAGCCTCAAGGAATGTTCCTGGAGTCAGGGTTGCACTGCAATACAGAAGAGACTGAACTCTGTGCCACCAAAATGCATTTGATCTGCAAGGAATCAAAGAAGAAAGAGTTTGAGATTCAACATTTAAACAATGAACTTTGAATTCAAATTAATAATGTTCTATGAAGAAGTGGTATTGTGTAGTTTAAAGTGAAGGTCAAGTTAAGCTGACTCGGTCACACTGTTGTGTACATTATTAAAAATGACCGCAACTTTAATTCATCAATTTTTTTAATTATGAATATTTAACACTGTTTTTTTTTCACCTTTTACACAGCCTCCGTTACACATCATTTGTCTGCCCGCCATTTTCTCAAAGTGATTGACAGGATAGTCCTAATCAATACACCAATGGCCGCCCCCCCCCCCAGGGGGGTTCAGCCAATTTCTGTCAATGTCACGCGATTGTTATGTGCATGCGTTAAACTCGCAATAGCCCTGTTTATTCCTCATGCTCGTTCAAAAGACGCCCATGCATAGTCTGCTTTATCGTCAAAAACTTGGATACAAAAAACGTATACACCGATAGCGTTACAAGTATTACATCTGCTAACAATCTGTAATTATACAATCAAATTTCTATTATGTACTAGAATTCTTTAAAATATTTTAACAGCCAATGAAATCTTTAAATTATTTGGATAATACTGGATAAATTGATATGGTATATTACATATTTAACAAATCTAAATATTGATAGTGTTATAATTGTATTATTTTCGATAAGACTTATTTTCTCATATTTATAATAGACAATAGAGTTTTACGCATGCGCAGTTTGAGTCACGATACGCATGCACAGTTGGATTCACTATTGTAAAAGCGTTTTGGACTGACGTAGAGAGCGGGTGGGACCACTGGCTATGTCACAACTGGAGAACAAGGAAGTAGTGATGGGGAGGAGTCGCGATTGAAACGGTATTAATTTTTAACATTATTTATTTAAAAAACAAGGGCTATAATTTAATAAAAATGATAGCGACTAGATTGATGCACTATTTATACTTTGATTGCGGTAGTCAAGAACGGCAACATTGACATTCACTTTAAATACATATTTCTAATTATTGAAATAAATGGGGCTATTATTAAAGAGACAGTCTAGTAAAAATTACAGTTTCATGATTAAGATAGGGCATGCAATTTTAAACAACTTTCCAATTTATGTTTATCATCAAATTTGCTTTGTTCTCTTGGTATTCTTTGTTGAAAGCTAAACCTAGGTAGGCTAATATCTAAACCCTTGAAGGCTGCCTTTTATCTTAGTGCCGTTTAACAGTTTTCACAACTAGGCAGCTCTAGTTCATGTGTGCCATATGTTTAACATTGTGCTTACTCCCATGGAATAATTTATGAGTCCGCACTGATTGGCTAAAATACAAATCTATCAAAAGAACTGAGCTAAGGGGGCAGTCTACAGATGCTTAGATACAAGGTAATCACAGAGGTAAAAAGTATATTAATATAGCAGTGTTGTTTGTGCAAAACTGGGGAATCCGAATAGGTAATAAAGGAATTATCTATATTTTTAAACAAAAAACATTTTGAACTAGACTGTCCCTTTAATTACATCATGTTGCATCTGCTATTATTTATTGTGTATTTATTTTACGTAATTCTCTTTTTAAAGCTGGGTTTCTTAGGATCTATAACTAGAGGCAATTATTTGCAGCCTGTGATGTAGAAAGACAGGTCAACAGTCATCTTGCAATGATGGAAAAAAACCCTTAGATTAGCTGACATTACAAATAAATAAATACATTTAGCAAATGAATAAAGAAACTGTGGGTAAAGAACAAGTGTACACTGCTGTATCATAGCCTATTTTTAAAAAGGTTTTGATTTGTCCATTTTAATTGGATACACATGTATTAACGTAGATTTCTCTGTGCTTAGAAATTAAACACTGAATTTATAGAGATACGTAACTAGACACGTACTGCACGGAATAATTTATTTTGGACAAATTATTCAGAACAAATATTCTGAAAATTAGTTTTCGTAATTCGTGTGCTGCAATATTCAATATTTGTGTCATTTTTAATTAAATGAAAATTAAAGGGACAGGAAACCCAAAATTTTTCATTTTAAACAACTTTGTAATTTACTTCTATTATCTAATCTGTTTTATTCTCTTGGTATAATTTGTTGAAGGAGCAGCAATGCACTACTGGTTTCTAACTGAACACATGGGTGAGCCAATGAAAATTAGATTAGATATGCAGACACCAATAAACAGCTAGAACCTAGGTTCTCTGCTGCACGTGAATTTGCCTAGATAAACCTTTCAGCAAAGGATAACAAGAGAAAGAAGCAAATTAAATAATAGAAGTAACTTGGAAGGTTGTTTCAAATTGTATTCTCTATCTGAATCATGAAAGAAAAATTTGGGGTTTCATGGCCCTTTAAATATTCGTCAACATGTTCATTCATTTTCACTAATACAAATGCAAGTGCTGCTTTGTTGCAGGAGGCACAGTGTCACTTGTAGCTTTAGTATTTGCCAATAGCACGGTGAGGAGTCACGCTAATCCAACCCTTCTTCACAGAGTACAGAGCAACGCTAATAGGAGGATTAGTGCTCCTTTATCAGTCCTTTAGCACTTGCTTTTTGAAGAAGGGTTGGATCCCTGCAGTTCCCCACCGCACTATAGGTATTTACCTTTCAATCTAATTTAAAGGATAATGAATATATATTAATTAATTTTGTTAATATAAATTCATTTTTATTTAAATTAGCTAGTGCATTCACTCGAATATTAAAACCGCATGGGCATTTCTATATGCAACTCTATAAGCTATATAACACAGGTAATAGACTTTCTACAACACACCATTGGGACATGAAACCCAATTTTTTTTTCTTTTGTGATTCAGAGAAAGCATGCAATTTTAAACAACTTTCCATTTTATTTCTATTATTGAATGTGTTTCATTCTCTTGGTATCCTATGTTAAAAAAACATATCTAGATAGGCTCAGGAGCTGCTGATTGGTGGCTGCACATGTATGCCTCATATTATAGGCTCATGTGTATTGCTGTTTTTTCAACAAAAGATTCTAAGAGAAAGAGCATGCAATTTTAAGCAACTTTCTAATTTACTCCTATTATCAATTTTTCTTCGTTCTCTTGCTATCTTTATTTGAAAAAGAAGGCATCTAAGCTTTTTCTTGGTTTAGTACTCTGGACAGCACTTTTTTATTGGTGGATGAATTTATCCACCAATCAGCAAGGACAACCCAGGTTGTTCACCAAAAATGGGCCGGCATGTAACTTACTTTCTTGCATTTCAAATAAAGATACCAAGAGAATAAAGAAAATTTGATAATAGGAGTAAATTAGAAAGTTGCTTACAATTTCATGCTCTATCTGAATCACAAAAGAAAAAAAAAATGGGTTCAGTGTCCCTTTAACTAATTTAAAAAGATAATAAACAGCATGAGCTTGTAATAAAAAGTGTTTAAAGGGACAAGAAACCCAAATTTCATGATTCAGGTAGAGCATACATGTTTAAACAACTTTCCAATGTACTTCTATTAGCTATTTCGCTTCACTCTCTTTTTATCCTTTGTTGAGTAGCATACCCAGGTAGGCTCTGCAGCGGCAATGCACTACATGTGCAGCCACCAATCAACAGTTAGCTCTTAGTAATGCATTGCTGCTCCAGAGCCTACCTAGGTATGCTTTTCAACAAAGGATAACAAAGGAACACAACAATTTTGATAACAGAAATAAATTGGAATTTTGTTTAAAATTGCATGTTCTAACTGAATCATGAAATTTAATTTTGAATTTACTGTCCTTTTAACTCTAAGAGAACTAATCAAATTAGATGATATATGTAAATTAGAAAGTTGTGTAAAATGATATTCCCTCTCTGAATCATGAAAAAAAAATTGGGTTTCATGTACCTTTAATTATGTGGGGATAAGACATTTTGCCATATATTTTCATTATTTATTTTATTCCCTTGGTTTTATAAATTCCACTGTGTTTCATAATGTAATGGTCACTGCCATGTTTGAACTTAAGTTTTCTATTTATCTCTCCTTCCTGCTGAGAGCAATTATGGACATATATAAAACAGGCAATACAACTAAAAGAGTGCAAACAACACTTTGTGGAACATAAGATTGTTAATATAAGTATCTAACAGGATTTACACACAGCATTTTTTATTGCCTGATTTATATCTGTCCCTATTTGTCCTCAGAAGAAAAGAGAAACAATAAAAAAAAAAAAAAAATTCAAATGTACTTTTAGTGTAATTAAGTCTTTACACTTATACTGTCAACTAATGTAATTGTGAAAAAATACATTTACTTACTATACTAAAGCTTATCTCTCCTTTGAATACATCATAATGTTTAACATGTATTATCTGTTTAATATCCTTTTAAAGAGCATGAGAGGCACTAAGATGCACTGGGTATTTAAAAGACCTTTGAGGCAAAGAAAGAGCAGTTTGAGAATGGAGGCTGAAGTTAACCCGACACACGTTAACTTCCATTGTGCTCATGCGATCACATTTACTTTCAACTTGTAATTCAAGCGAAAAACCAACCTGATGTGTGCAAACACCTGCAAAGATCCGCGATAAACCCCTTTTCGCTTGCGCGTTGATTTTAGCACTCCTCTCATAATCTAACCCTTATTTGTGTCTTGGGTGAGAAAGTGACAGATTTTAGAGATATGTTTATGGTGGAAGCGGCAGGAGTTGCTATGGACATATTGTGGGAAGCAAAAGAAAGTTCAGAGTCCAATATGATTGCAAGGCAGCATGACTAAGAGGTAAAGGTGATGGCAGTAAGTGCGATTTGGGCAACGGGGAGATTGGTAGAGGGAGGAGATAGCAGGAGCTCAGTTTTAGACATAAAAGTAGAAGTCTGTCCCACATTCTTAATAGCAGCACATGAAGCTATGAAAATAATTTTAACGGAGGGCATTCTCCATCATAGTGAACCTAATAAGTGAATTAAGTGGAAAATGTATGAATTGGGCCGGAATACATTGAAGGTTAGAGAAAATCAAAGAATGGAGGGACAATTCTCTCAGTTGTTGGACTATGGCAGTTAAGACAAATCACATCAAAATTTTCCAACCTGAGAATATGATTTTTATCCAGAACAAAATCATAAAAACCATCATGTGTGGGCTGCATGTGTCCCCTTTATTATTTACGTCAGAACAGAACTAAAGGGAGAGGGGCTTTTGCCAATAGACCACTACAAGGGGCCCTTGACTTCATACTAAGCATTCATTGTATACTAATCCCTATTCAGAATAACTGGTGCCTATGAGACAAAACCCCAGTTGTAATGTTAATAAGCCTGCTGTAAGTCATAACTCATTCCTCAAACAACAGACTGAGGGGCCGGTTATTCCATAAAGCCAGTGCCTGAAAACAAGGTGACTCGCTAAGGGACGTATACTGCATTATCGTATGGGAAGAAGATGCATAAATTACAAAAGTGCACAATTAAATTCATAATTTAAAATTAATATTGTAACTATTCACACAAAAAAACACAGGAAAACATTGTATCAAAATTGTTCACCAAAAATTGTATTTTATCAAAAATGTTAATTTTTTATGCAAATTGCACAGGAGTAAATCGCATTGAATATGCATAGGGTAAATTGTAATTAGGTACACTGGCTGTGCACAAAACACACAGAAAATAATTTTTAATTTTTTTTTTCCATGGGCATGTAAGAAATTTTCTCCCAAATCCCAGTGTAATTCTCTAAACATTTCTGCCCTTCATCAATACTTACAGTTTTATCTTGAAAATAAAAAGGTGGCAATGTTGTGACAAAATACTCAAAATACTTAATACCCTAATAGAAAAACACATGCATATAAAAATATAGGCAATTGTAAGATGCTATACCCAGAAAGCAGCGTAGCGTGATTTAAATTGGCTGCAGGATTTAATTTTTAAAGTGTGCCCCCTACTCACGGCTAACTTTGCCCTACACATCAATGTTTCCCTTTCCAGCGAGCTCTATTACTTTTAATAGGAGACATCTCGCCACTTGCAGGGACTGCCCCTTTTTAAAGGTAATTCAACCATGGCAGCACCTGCGCGGGTCAGCGTAAAAAAACACATCTGACCTGGCGATTTTAGATAATCAGCCCCTAAATCATGTTAAATGGGATGTACATAATTAATTTATAAAGGATCTCTATGAGCTCAATTTATCAATCCATGGCGGTCAGGGCGTACATATTCACCCCTGTCCGCCTGAGCTCTCCTCTGGTGGGCATTGCACGCAACCCCGCCCACTGCCCGCACACAGCCAATCACGTGCGGACAGGACCTGTCAATCTTCCAGGTCGAAAGGGACCAGGGAGACTGAAATTCTCCACCCAAGAGGTGAAGAACAGGGTAGGGAAGCAGCGGTCTGATGACCGATGCTTGATAACTACTGACTGCTTGTTCCCTTGTGCAAACCTGCAGTCAAATTGGAGAAAAGGGCTTGATAAATCTAGCCCTATGTGTCTGGTGTCATTGTGGAATCAACTTGTTATGTAAGTGAAAGTTAGTGCTATCTCACTAACATTAACTTTTGGACTTCCAAGATGGTATAGGCAAACCAAAAGGAAATGACAGCAGTGAGAATAAAGAGTAGTATGGACCACAGATATTTAACAAAGCAGGGATGTAATGAGAATGTTTAAATAGAAGAGAAAGAGATCCCTGGCAAACGCAATGTACAAGATTATGTCAAACCTGCACATTCTTGCACAAGACTTCTCATGGAGCAATTCCATGCGTGATTCAAGCAAGCTGTAGCAAATGATAGCTACTGAGGGATGAATGTTCTGCCTATCATAAGAATGATTTAGGAATCCAGAGGGGTTTGCTGACATGACAACTGATTTGATAAGAGAACTGAATGGGTTTTGAGAAGCATTAGAATACTCCAAAATGTCTTCTGGGGTTTGTCTAATCTTTGTTACTGGTATAATAGATAACTTCATGGACTGGAAAACCTTTGCCATGTCCATGTTGGTAAGGATCATTTTATTCATTGTGTTGAGTTTCTTGAGTGGCTGCAATAAATAAACATAAGTGATTTCTTTTGTGACTATGGGGTACATTTATTAAATGTCAGGCAGACATGATCTGCTGTAGTGGATCATGTCTGCCCAACATCGATAAATGCTGACAACCCCTTGCACATTCCTGGCCAATCGGCCGCTAGCAGGGGGTGTCAATCACCTGATTGTATCTGATCAGGATGATCACTGTCCGCCAGGCAGATGCTTCTTAACTTAAAGGGACAGTTTACTCAAAAAAACTATCCCCTTTAATTAATTCCCAATGATCCACTTTACCTGCTGCAGTGTATTAAATTGTTTACAAGTATTTCCATTACCCTTATATTGGCATTTTAAATAGTTTATTTAGCCTATGGTATCCCCACCCATCCTGAAAGTTTTTGGCCTCAAGGCCAAGCTGTGTTAACACAGCCAGTAGAAGAAATTACACTCCCAGTGGGTTATAGAAGAGATAAGGTAATACGATGTAAATGTTTCATTGTTCTCTCCAAGTATTGGTGATTGTTTACGGACAGATATAAGATAAGAAAGCAGGTATATTTACACAATGTGATAAAGTAATGAGATCTGATTATACCCACAAGCTCAACCCAATTTATTAGGTTGTGGCTTCAAAACACAAAATCAGCTAATTCATATACACAAATAAGCCTTAAAAAAGCAAATCTCTGACATTTTACACTCTGCAGCTGGTAAAAAAAAGTAATTGTAAACACATTAAGGGAAAAACATTTTTACAGTATACTGTCCCTTTAAGTTTCAGGCGGACCTGAAACTTTAGGAGTAGATTGTAGCATCCGCTGCTTGATAAATCCCCCCCCTGTAACTTGAACATTGTATATTATATGTGCATATACTTCCACATGAAGCCCTACCTCACAGTGTTTCCTCTGTGGCAGATTGTATACATGTATATAAGATATACAAACAAGTCCCACAATGCCTTAAAGGGACACTGAACCCAAATGTTTTCTTTCGTGATTCAGATAGAGCATGCAGTTTTAAGCAACTTTCTAATTTACTCCTATTATCAATTTTTCTTCATTCTCTTGCTATCTTTATTTGAAAAAGAAGGCATCTAATATTTTTGTTTGGTTCAGCACTCTGGGTAGCACTTTTTTTATTGGTGGATGAATTTATCCACCAATCAGCAATAACAACCCAGGTTGTTCACCAAAAATGGGCCGGCATCTAAACTTAAATTTGTGCATTTCAAATAAAGATACCAAGAGAATGAAGAAAATTTGATAATAGGAGTAAATTAGAAAGTTGCTTAAAATGTTATGCTCTATCTGAATCACAGAAGAAAAAAATTGGGTTCAGTGTCCCTTTAACTATTTTAATTCAAAATACCCATTTTAAATACAGATTGCATCATGCAGTAGCCTTTAAAGGGACAAGAAACCCCAACATTTTCATTCACAATTTAAGTAGAGACTACAATTCTAAAAAAGTTTCCAATTTAGTTTAATTATCAAATTTGCTTTATTCTGTTGTTATTCTTTTTTGAAGAGATATCTAGATAGGCAGCGTGCACTTGTTTGGAGCAGTACATGACAGGAAATAGTGCTGCCATCTAGTGCTCTTGCTAATGTATAACATAGTTGTAAAACTGCCGCCATATAGTGCTGCAGACACGTGCACACTCCTGAATTCACCTTACTGCTTCTCAACAAAGGATAACAAGAAAACGAAGAAAATAGAGATAATAGCAAATAGCAGTAAATTGGAAAGTTGTTTAGAATTGAATGCTCTATCTGAAACATAAAAAAAATTGTGTTTCATGTCCCTTTACGTATAAGGAAGAAGCTAGAAGGGGATTTAAAGGGACAGTCAAGTCCAAAAAAAACTTTCATGATTTAAATAGGGCATGCAATTTTAAACAACTTCCCAATTTACTTTTATCACCAATTTTGTTTTGTTCTCTTGGTATTCTTAGTTGAAAGCTAAAACTAGGAGGTTCATATGCTAATTTATTAGACCTTGAAGACTGCCTCTAATCTGAATAAATTTTGACCACTAGAGGGCATTAGTTCACATGTTTCATATAGATAACAAGATAACATTGAGCTCATGCACGTAAAGTGACCTAGGACTGAGCACTGATTGGCTAAACTGCATGTCTGTCAAAAGAACTGAAATAAGGGGGCAGTCAGCAGAAGCTTAGATACAAGATAATTACAGAGGTAAAAAGTATATTAATATAACTGTGTTGGTTGTGCAAAACTGGGGAATGGGTAATAAAGGTATTATCTTTCTTTTTAAACAACAAATATTCTGGTGTTGAATGTCCCTTTAAGAGACCCAAAAATTCTCTAGTAGGATCTCTATCTAACAGATCCAAGCCTCCTGGAGAGGCCAAACAAGTGTGATGCTGCTGTCAAAAATAACAAGGTTAAATGGATACTAACCCCAATTTTTTTTTATGATTCAGATAGAGCAATTTTATGCAACTTTCTATTTTACTCCAATTATCAGTTTGTCTTCGTTCTCTTGGTATCTTTATTTTAAAAAGCAGGAATGTAAAGCTTACTAGTCGGCCCATATTTGGTTCAGCACCCTGGATAGCACTTGCTGATTGGTGTCCGCATTTAGTCACCAATCAGCAAGCGCTACCCAGGTGCTGAACCAAAGATTTTCTGTACAATTAAAATATCTAATTGCATGGTACAATATTAGCCTTTCAGAGGTGTAGTTGTAGGAGTAGAGACAATGCAAGGAAACCACTTAGTGGTTAGATAGACGGGCTGCGTTGATGTTGCTTTATCAGCACAAAATGTACCAAGCACAGTGTTTAATCTTTGCGTTATGTTAGGATCTTGGCTTGGACTTGCCTTTTTGGACTAAGATGAAGATGGGAAAAAAACATCATGATAGAAAAAAAAGTCAACATTAGATCCAAGGGATAATTAAAAGTATGTTAAGCTCCCTAAGGGCCAAATATTAAAACAGTCGATACAATGCTCTAGCTTTAATAAAACTTGTTTGTGAAACCAATAGCTTGTTAAAAAAAACTTGCTGCAACATTTCTGCTTTAAAATGGCAAGAATAAAATATATTAGTACAATCATAAAATGCATATCTGTATATTTTGTGAATCTTGCACATGCTCAGTAGGAGCTTGTGCCTCAGAAAGCGTGCATCTAAAAAGTCTGTGCATATTTAGATAATGGACGTGAATTGGAAAATTTTAAATCATCCCGATCTGATATGATCGTGATGATTGACAGCCCCTGCTAGCAGCCGATTGGCCGCCAGTGAGCTGGGGGGCGGCACTGAACAAGCATTTCACTATAAAACCTGTCATATGCTGTCGGCTTTTAGCGATGTTGAGCAGACATGATCCACTCTGCATATAGTAAATCTACCCCACAGTATGCTAATATTTAACATTTATATGCATTTACAGATCCCATTCTGCAAACGTGTTTCCAAAGTTTTGCAATTGTATTTATTGTTTTGCCGTGTTTCTATCAGTTCATGTTTGTTTTGTGAGATGTCGAATATTGGCCTGTTATATATTAATTGTATGAGTGCCCATTTGCTATTGATTATAAAGGAAGGGAGAAATGAGCCTCAATGAATTCCGAACATGATCTTGTCTGAACAACAAGACCCCTTGTAAGCATAACAAGAATCTAGGACCATGATAACACTCGACACCTACCCAAAGCATCATAAAAACAGTAGATAAACATGAGTTCTGTTTACTTACTGATGGATCTAGGCGCTAGCTCTAAAGGCAACTACTTTCTACTGGTTAATACCTCTGCAAAAACCCTGACTCCAGTTTTTGCAGCTAACTAGAATGAAAATTCACCCAATTAAATCCAAGGTGTCATGTGACATACTATTCTGAGTCCTCTGGTTGATAAGGTCCCCTATATTATTGAGCTTTATTGATAAAAGCTTTCAAACTGAACAATGGTGTCCCATAGACTTGGATTTTTTGGTTTAATATCCTTTCAGTGATATCACAGGGCCCATAATTATTGGGAAGGGCATGTGGGAAAGCTCAATGACTATAGCAACCCTTGCAATTCACCTGCATGGAACACAGAGAGGTCTCTGAGCTTCAGATGATGATGCACAATAGGACCACCTTGCAAGTTAGATAAATGAAAAAGAGCTTCCTATTTTAGATGTTGGAAGTACATCCAGCAATCAGAAAAAAAAATAGAAGGGTTGTGCAGCTCCCTGTGAAGCAGAATTCTTCAAGCAGAAATTAAAATTGATTGTAGTTTTTACCTTTCTCTAAGTGGTATCTTGATATTAACTCTATAGTGATAAATCCTCCTGTTGCTTCCCATGCTCTCACAATGAATGTCAGAGAAATGTGACTTGATAAACCATCAATACATTTTAAAAGCTTGTACCTTTTTGCAACTGTTATGCTACAGTGAAGTGATTCACTATATTGCTGTTGTAATCCATCTGCCTGTGTCAGCTTAAATGTCCCTTATAAGGTAGGAGTACCAATTATGTTGTATGCAATGATCCAGGGCAATATATTCAATCTGTTAACTAATAGTTATTACATTTTCATTCTAATCCAATTTATTCATGCCCTTTTGGCTAATGACACATTCATAGAAATGTTTTGTATAACTTCATTTGCATGCAATAGCTTTAAAGGTAAATTGACATTTTAAAACTAGTTCATTTAATTTTAAAGCCAGACTGGTTTGACACAAAATCTCTACACTTCAAAAGTTGCAGACAAATCTTCAGTGCAAGAACTCAGGAACAATAGTTCTCAAGATTTATGGACGATTGCTTTGTTGCTGAAGCTGAATTAGTTGAATTACATTTTTCAAAGCACTGTTCTCCAGATTTTCAGACTATGGGGTCGATTTACTAAAGTGCGGACGGACATGATACAATGTAACGTATAATGCCCATGGTACATCGATAAATGCCGACAGCATACGCTGTCAGCATTTATCATTGCACAAGCAGTTCTAGTGAACTACTTGTGCAATGCCGCCCCTAGCAGGGGGTGTAAATCAGCCGATCGTATAGGATCGGGCAGATTGAAAACCGCAGCCTCAGAGGCAGCGGACAAGTTTTGGAGCAGTGGTCTTTAGACCGCTGCTTCATAACTTCTGTTTCTGGCAAGCCTGAAGGCTTGCACAGAAACAGGGGCATCAAGCTCCATTCGGAGCTTGATAATTCGGCCCCTATGAGGTAGATTTATCAACTGTCAGGCGGACATGTCACGGATGCCGGGCTGCAGAGGTTAAACTACTACCCCCCCTACCACCTACCCCCTCTTGTATCTCAGCAATTTTGGGCTCCTCAGAGCAACAGTGATCTCCCAAAGCTCTTATTTCCCTTGTTTTTGTTATGTAAACTTGATCTTGAAAGAACTGGTCTCTGACCGACCCATCTCTCTCAGGCTGGCCGGGCCCCTGGATCTACCAGCCATCTGCCGCACCTAGCATACTCCGGAAATATTTACCTCCAGTCTCTTCAGAGGCCCCTTGCCCCAGAGATCCACTCTTTTGGGGATTGGTACCCCGTGGGGAGGGTGAGATGTGGGGTAATTGCGAGAGGTGAGCTCCATGGAGAACCAGAGTTTCTGAGCCCAATTCAGCAGACGGCAGGCCCCGTGGAATTGCCGGCCGGCCACAGCAGTTCGGATTCCCAGTCCCCTTTAACTCAGGTTGCTCCAGTGGCAACTTGTCCTAAAGCTCCGTTCTCTTGGGGATTTGGACCTCTCAGGGAGGACTAGAGTGATTGGTGATTTTCAGGGGTGAGCCCTCTCAGGAACTGGGGGTTTTAGACCCCCTCATTTCCCCCTTTCCCAATGGCCTTCCCGGTGTATGTTGGATAACTACGACCCATCTGCCATGGATCAAGGCGCTTTTTGGACTGGGGGCAGCTGGGGTCTAAGGGCTTTCCAACGTCACCCTGGAAGGGCCGCCGCTCCCCCGGGATCACCCCGAATACACTATCCATGTGCCTCTGGACACTGGGGAACAATGGACTCAATGGAGGTGCCAGCCTGTCTGGAGGGGTAGGAATGGCGGGAGATGTGAAGGTCAGATAAGGCTTGTTATCAAGATCAGTTTGGGTATAAATGTTGTGTGTTTTCCCTAATAAAATGTTCCCATTCTATGTTCCCCTAAATACTTGTCTGTCTAGTTATTTGGGTTGGGCTTTGCTAAGATCGCTTACATAGCGGCTGGTTCCAGGTGCTGGAAGGATCGGTTGGCGGAGCTACCCAGTCAGGGGAGCCGGAGATCTGTCACATTGGTGACAGCGGTGGGATGTTTCCATCTACCTGGAACCTCCAAACCACCATCTGAAGACACCTTTGAATGGAGCGGAACTCTGTGCTCCAGAAGGTTGAGCTGAAGGCCTTGTTGGAGGCTAGGGAGAAAATTGTCAGCAACAAAACCAAAGAAGCCACTATAACCAAGCTGATGGAGGGAGATCGGTCTGATGAGTCGGCTGGAGGGTCCCCTAGTGACTGAGGCAGTGGGTGGCCCAGCACAGCATCCACCCCATGGACTTCCATGTCCGATGTCCAATGGGAAATTGAGTGGCGGATAGCGCTGTATGATACCAGACCATCCGAAGAGGTCATCAGCAAAATAGTCTTTGAAAACCAGTGTGAGCTGCAAGAGTTTGCCAGGACCAACTGGGTTTCCATTCTACTCGGCAAGTTGTCCGGCCGAGCCTTGGGTGTTTTCCACACCGTCCCTCCTGGGGACCAAAGGGACTATGATAAGGTCAAGGAGTGCATCCTGGCCCGATAAGGCCTCATACCGGAGGCACACCGACAGAAATTCCGGAAGCTTTAGAGACAAGCGGGGCAGCCTTTCACGGAGTGGACACACTGGTTCACCCGTGCCAAGCCATGGACTCTTGGTTCACCAGCTGCAAGGTCACCACCCTGGCTGAAGCCTCTCAGCTAATCCTACTGGAACACTTTTATAACTCTGTCCCGGTGGAAGTTAAAGAGTTGGTCCATGATCGGTGACCCGAAACAGCCAATCAAGCAGCTATTCTTGTGGATCAATATACCAATGCCCAGAGGCAGGGTGCCCTAGAGCCCAGGGCAACCCCCGATCCATCCCAGCGGCCGCCCGTTTCTCGGTGGCTCCCTGGCCACTCCAGCCCCAGTCACCCTCAGCTCCTCCAGCTAGGTCTGGTACGTCCCGGAAATGCTTTGTGTGCGGACAGATCAGCCATGCCCAGTACCACTGCCCGACACGAGTAGCCATAAATCCCCCACACCACAGCCAAGAAATGCCCCACCAGCCCAGTGGACGAGGGCTCCCATCAGGACCTACCAAGCCACTGCTCACTGCGTGTATGCAGAGGACCCTACCAGGTGGGCAGATGAAAAAGTTGGGTTGATACATGCAGTACATGCTGCCACTATGGATAACCGCCACCACCATCTACAGGACATCTGGGTCAATGGCCAGGCCACCCAGGGACTGAGAGACACTAGCGCTACATCACCTTGATCCAACCTTACTTGGTCCTCACCAGGAGGACCCTGTCCACTCGGGTGGCAGAAGGCTCCACCCTACAAGTCCCCACAGCCCACATACACCTGCACTGGGGCACGGGCTCCTGTGATGTGGAGGTGGGCATTATGCACAAGCTCCCTGTGAGGTTCTGCTAAGAAACGTTCTCGGCCATCTGGTCTCAGCCTTTGTGGGGGATACACCTCTGGAGATTTGCCCAGTGACTACCCGCCAGCAAGCCAGACTTCCAGCTGCTACACCTTACCCGGGGACCCAGGTAAGACAGCATGCTCTGACTCCTACCCATCCCCGATGGCCTGTCCTGACTTCCCCTTTACTCCAACCTCCAGCCCCAACTCTTACCCTTTCTACTGACCAAACCCCCTGGGAGTCCCCTTCCGACTTCACCCAGGATACCCTGAGTGACCCGACCCTAGCCCCTTACCGAGACCGATTAGGTACTGACCCCCAGGGCCCCAGAGCAGAACGTTTTCAGTGGGAGGGAGGGCTCCTGTACCAGATCTCTGAGAGGAGAAAAGGGCCAATGCCCAAACATCAGCTAGTTGTGCCGAAGCGGTTTCGGTCTGACTTGCTGCCAATAGGTCATGATATCCCCCTAGCTGGACATTTAGGAAAGACCAGGACTCACCACCACATAACCCAAACCTTTTTCTAGCCCGGAATAACAGTCAAAATTAAAGAATACTGTAGCACGTGTGAGGTATGCCAGAAAGTAGGGAAAACAGGGGACAACACTAAAGCCCCCCTTCATCCCCTCCCCATCATTGAAAAACCCTTTAGCAGGGTTGCTGTAGACATAGTGAGTCCCTTAGCCCGACCCAGTCCCTCAGGAAATAAGTACATCCTTACTATGGTGGATTATCCCACCCGGTACCCGGAGACAATCCCTCTGGCTAAAATCCAGGTGGAGACAGTGGCAGATGCTATGCTCCAGATATTCACCAGGGTAGGCTTCCCTCGGGAAGTAATCTCTGATCAGGGAACCCAGTTCAATTATTGAAGCTATGCGGGATCAAGCCCCTGAACAGCGCTCCATACCACCCCCAGACCAATGGTTTATGTAAGACATTTAATGGAACCTCAAAGCAGTTGCTTTGGATGTTCTCGGACACTCACAAGGACTGGGAAATATTCCTGCTGCACCTCCTCTTTGCATACAGAGAGGTGCCCCAGAAATTGCATCTCGGTTCGATATAGGGACACGTGAGTTTTACGCTTACCTGCAAGTTAGACACTTTCTCCAGGAGATGCTCACGAATTATGGGAATGACTGGTCCTTGGGTGTGCTGCAGCCTAGGATTTCAATGTATGCGGCAGGAATATATGCAATCTCCCCTCTATACTTACTATTAAATCAGAAAGCGTCCAAATTACAAGTAGACGAGATGGTTGTTAAATGGGCTACTGTATTTCCGGATATAGATGAGCAGACTATTATAGGGAGTTTTAAAATAACGCAACAGACCTGGGTGCCAACAGCATGGAGGGAATCACAAATAAAAGTCGGGTTACAAAGATACCTTACACCTGCTGTTCTAACCAAATGGTATAAAACAAAGGTTCTATGCCCTAGATGCTCAATTACAGGTGCTGATCTTTTTCACTGTCTATGGAGTTGCCCCAAGGTATGTCAATACTGGAGTAAAATCATATTTTGGATGACGGTAGTTTTGAAGATGGATCATAAAATTTCCCCTATTGAGATCTTTTTTTTTTGGTAAAATACCAGGACACAGCTAAGAACTATAGCCTGATAAACACCATTATACTAACCGCACGTAATCTTATCTTTAAAGCATGGAAAGCATCTTTTTCACCTACAATGGCACAATTTAAAAGGGCTCTGACTGATCAATTTATAACAGAACAGATTAATGTACCTTATCCACAAGATAAACACTTAGTAGTACTCTTTAAGAAATGGGAGATATTTGTAAGATCTTTGCCCCTAATACATAAAAAAAAATTAATCAAACCAATTAGAAATTCAGAATTTATACAGATGAACATTCTGGCAGGCCATTTTCCTGGAGAATGGGCAACAGACACTGAGGGAGAGGTTGGGGAGGGACGGGGACAGGGGGGACGGGAAGAGATAAGTTACTTATTTACCTTTTTTTTTTTTTTTTTCTGTCTTGTCTGTCTTGTTTTGTTTACTGTGTTGTAATCTGTTTTGTTTTGCTTATACAATGTAGGGGGGGTGGAAAAAGGGGGAAAGCAACTAGGATGGAGAAAGCCTAGCTAGCTTACAAAGGTTTATTTGGTTAAATCATACACTTTCAGTTATTTTGTATAATTATTTTTGTAAGAAGGGTATTTAACTACGCACGGGCCCTTCTGGCCCCCCGCCATGGTTTATCTTGACTGTATCTAATTATGTATGGACCGGTGTATAATTACTGTGTTATCTATTTCCTGTTCTTTTGGTAACCTTTAATGTTGGAGATTTCTCTGTCTTGGTTATAAATAAAGTTTGAAAAAAAAAAGAGAGGTGCCCCAGGAATCCACAGGGTTCTCCCCATTTGAGCTAGTATATGGCAGGAAGATACGGGACCCCCTGGACCTAGTTAGGAGCCATTGGGAGGGGGTTACACGGGAGGAGGGACCCTCCATTGTAAAGTACATCCTCCAACTCCGGACCGACTGAAGGACCTTGCAGACAACCTCCAGGTTGCTCAGTGCAGGCAGAAACGGTAGTACGACAGTATCGTACCCAAACCTTAGCAGTAGAGCAGTAGGTACTAGCCTTGAAGCCTGTCAAAATGGATAATCTACAGGCTACCTGGGAAGGACCCCCCCGGGTGGTGGAAAGCTAAATGGCACCACATACCTAGTAGCCAAATGTTCAGATGACCGGGTTCGTCTGACCTTTCATGTGAACATGCTAAAGGCATACTTAGAAAGGGCCCAGGAAGTGGATGCTATCTGTGCTCCAGCTGTGGAAGACTCTGAGAGCCTCCCCATGCTGGAGCTCCCTGGAACCAATGAGACCCCCCAAGGAGTAGCCGACAACCCTAGATGAAAGATTAGGGACAGAAAAGAGAGGGCAGGTCCAGCATCAGCTAGAAGACCAATGAGAGATGTTCTCTACTGTCTCCAGGTATATCACAGCGGCCCTACACCAAGTGGAGACCCCGGGACAGGGGCCCCTGTGACAAGCTGCTTATCGGGTCCCAAGGGCAGTTCGGGACAGTATGCATCGGGAGCTCTGGGGAATGTTGGACCTAGGTGTTGTTGAACTGGTGGTGCTGGTGCCAAGAAAGATGGGACTACCCAGTTCTGCATTGTCTACCGTAAGCTCAATGACAGAACCACCACTGATGCCTACTCAATGCCCCGGGTCAATGACCTGCTGGACAGAATTCTCTTAGCCCCCGACTCGGCCCCCAAGTCTGCCTTTATCACCGCCTTCGGCCTCTACCAGTTTAGGGTAATGCCATTTGGGGTGAAGAACGCTCCAGCCACCTTCCAACACATGGTAGATCACCTGCTAGATGGCCTCCAAGACTATGTCTGTGCATACCTGGATGACATTGCCATCTATAGCGACACCTGGGAAAACCACTTGGTCCACCTAGGTGTCATTCTAGATCGCCTCAAAGCCGCCAAGTTAACCCTGAAGCCTGACAAATGCACCATAGGACGCTCAGAGGTCAAATACCTGGGCTCTGCCCCAGTACTGGCCACTCCTAACCCAGCTCAACACTTTTATGTCCATACAGATGCCTCCATGTTCGGGTTGGGAGCAGTCTTAAGTCAGGTAGATGAAGAAGGACAAGACCTCCCCGTAGCCTACATCAGCCAGAAACTGTTGCTCAGAGAGGTAGGCTATGCATTGGTGGTGAAGGAATGTCTGGCACTGGTATGGGCCCTGAAGAAGCTACAGCCCTACCTATATGGGAGACTTTTCACCGTCCTCACAGATCACAACATCCTCATCTGGCTTAACAGAGTTTCTGGGGACAATGGAAGATTGTTGCAGTGGAGTTTAGCCCTGCAGCCCTTTAACTTTGACATTCAGTACATGCCGGGAAAAAGCAATGTAAATGCTGATGGACTTTCCCAGCAAACTGAAGTGGCATAGCTCCTCGGACAGACCCAGGCCGACCCGTGTGTGGATCTAACCAGGTCTGCCGAACTAGAAGGGGGGAGCTGTCATGGATGCCGGGCTGCAGGGGTTAAACTCCTATCCCCCTACCACCTACGCCTCTTGTATCTCTTGATTGGGGCTCCTCAGAGCAACTGCGATCTCCCAGAGCTCTTGTTTCCCTTGTTTTTGTTATGTAAACCTGAACTTGAAAGAGCTGGTTTCTGACCGATCCATCTCTCTCAGGCCGGCCGGGCCCCTGGATCTACTGGCCGGCCACCACACCCAGCATCCTCTGGAAATCTTTACCTCCAGTTTCTTCAGAGGACCCTTGCCCCAGAGCTCCGCTCTTTTGGGGATTGGTACCCCGTGGGGAGGGTGAGATGTGGGCGAATTGCCAGAGGTGAGCTTCATGGAGAACCAAGGTTTCCAAGCCCCAGTCAGCAGATGAACAGCCCTGTGGAATTGCCGGCCGGCCACAGCAGCTCAGATTTCCGGTCCACTTTAACTCAGGTCGCTCCAGCGGCTACTTGTCCTAGCGCTCTGCTCTCTTGGGGATTTAGACCTCTCAGGAAGGACTAGAGAGGGGGTGATTTTCAGGGGTGAGCCCTCTCAGGAACCGGGGGTTTTAGACTCTCCCTCAATACTCCCTTTTCCAATGGCCTTCCCGGTGTACGTTGCATAGCCCCCAGCCATGAATCAAGGCACTTTTTAAACTGAAGCACCTGGGGGCCAAGTTATAATAAACCTCAGGTTAAAGTGCTATACCCTTGCATATAAAGCTCCAGGGACACAGTGGCAGCTTGCTTCGTGAATCTTCTCTCTCTCTCAGTCTCACTCACAGTCATTTTCCTGGTACTAAGCGGCATCACTTGAGGGTGGTCACAACCCTGCAAAACGTGGTGCCACGTGTGTCAAGGAGGCGTCAGGACCAGAATTCATCTGTCCTAATCCTCCCTCCGTGCAGCATAATTGGCGGTGGACACTGCAAGGGCCAGTCACGGACACCAGTGTCCGTGTATGGACACCTTGCCTATCCCTGTTTAGAGGCAGAGGACGAGTTAAGGAGCAGTGGTCTTAAGACCGATACTTCTTAACTTCTGTTTCCGGCGAGCCTTTAGCTAGATTATGAGCAAAAAGGGGTTAATCGCATCTCATTGCTTACATCAGAAGTAGCACACGTATTACAAGTTGAAAGCAAACACATTTACTTGAGCACAATTAAATTTAAGGCAAAAAAAAAGCACAACTTTAGAGCTCTGGTTAACTTTTACACGAGACAAAAAAGCTGCACAAAAAACATCACAATTATATTTAAAAGTACAGTTACACTCACAATAACAATGTCTAATACAAATTATTAAAAAAGCATGCAAAGGCCTTTAACATAGAGATACATACATACACATGTCAAAATATGAATATGTATGTGTGTGTGTGTGTATATTATATATATATATATATATATATATATATATATATATATATATATATACACACAGTGTGTATATATATATATATATATATATATATATATACTGAATATATATATATATATATATTTACTTATATATGTACATAAGTATTTAGGTATTTACAAATATATACACATATAAACACATAAAAAAACACACATATATATATATATATCTGACAAAAGTGAGAACATCCCTAAGTGGAAATGTCCAAATTGGGCCCAATCAGCCATTTTGGCTCCCAGGTGTCAAGTGACTTGTTAGTGTTACAAAGTCTAAGGTGTGAATGGGGAGCAGGTGTGTCACACTCTCTCATACTTGTCACTGAAAGTTCAACATGGCACCTAATGGCAAAGAACTCTCTGAGGATCTGAAAAAAAGGAATTGTTGCTCTACATAAAGATGGGCCTAGGCTATAAAAAGATTGCCGAGACCCTGAAACTGAGCTGCAGCATGGTGAGCAAGACCAAACAGCAGTTTCACAGAACAGGTTCCCCTCAGAACAGGCCTTGCCATGGTCAACCAAAGAAGTTGAGTGCACATGCTCAGCGTTATATCTAGAGGTTGTCTTTGGGAAACAGACGTATTAGTGCTGCCAGCATTGCTGCAGAGGTTGAAGGGGGTGGGGGGGGTCAGCCTGTCAGTGCTCAGAGCATACGCCGCACACTGCATCAAATTAGTCTGCATGGCTGTTGTCCCAGAAGGAAGCCTCTTCTAAAGATTATGCACAAGAAAGCCCACAATCAGTTTGCTGAAGACAAGCAGACTAAGGATATGGATTACTGGAACCATGTCCTTTGGTCCGATGACACCAATATTAACTTGGTTAATTTGGTTCAGATGGTGTCAAACGTGTGAGGTGGTAATCAGTGATAAGTACAAAGACAAGTGTGTCTTGCCTACAGTCAAGCATGGTTTTGGGAGTGTCATGGTCTGGGCATGCATAAGTGCTGCCGGCACTGGGGAGCTACAGTTCATTGAGGGAATCATGAATGCCAACATGTGCTGTGACATACTGAAGCAGGGCATGATCCCCTCCCCTTTGGAGACTGGGCCACAGGGCAGTATTCCAACATGATAATGACCCCAAACACACCTCCAAGATGACCACTGCCTTGCTAAAGAAGCTGAGGGTAAAGGTGATGGACTTGGCCAAGCATGTCTCCAGACCTAAACCCTATTGAGCATCTGTGGGGCATCCTCAAACGGAAGGTTGGAGGAGCACAAGATTTCTAACATCCACCAGCTCTGTGAGTCATACAAACATTTCCACTTAGGGGTGTACTCACTTTTGTTGCCAACGGTTTAGACATGAATGACTGTGTGTTGAGTTATTTTGAGGGGACAGCATGAAAAGATATAATAAAATATTTACAAAAATGTGAGGGGTGTACTCACTTTTGTGAGATACTGTATATATATATATAAAGTATCTCACAAAAGTGAGACTTGGCTGCAAAGGGCTCCAATGCACTATGTATATATGTGTGTATATATATATATATATATATATATATATACCTATATCTAATCATCTATATACATAGGTATAGATATATATTGTATTAAAATACCAACAGATATATGTAGAAATATCTATTTATGAATAAATAGAACATATTATGCTATGTCAAGAACATTGGAATGCAGACTATTAATATTTCATGGAGGAAGAACCCTCTTGAATAAACACAATCGGGTTTGTGCGCAAGTATGAGTGTTAGTATTCCCCCCCCCACCCCACTTTTTGAGCTCCATTGAAGTCTATGGGTGTATACTTTAATGTGGTCGCAATATTTGAATTTTTTTTTGTGCGCATCTGGTTAGTGTTTGTGTGCAAACGGTTTACTTTCAACTTGTAATAGGTGCAAAAAGCCTCCATCTAGTTAACATGAGAGTGGGAGTGCAAAGTACCGCTCTACTTGTAATCTAGCCTTAATAGGGCAAAATCATCCACAGCAAAGTGCAGCATCTAAATATGATGCCTTTTTTTCCATTAAAGGGACAGTCAAGTATAAATTAAACTTTCATTATTCAGATAGGACTTTTAATTTTAATCAACTTTCCAATTTACTTTTATCATCAAATTTGCTTTTTTCTCTTGGTATTCTTAGTTTAACCTAAACATAGGTAGGCTCATATGCTAATTTCTAAGCCTTTGAGGGCTGCCTCTTATCACATGCTTTTTAAATCTCTTTTCAACACAAAGAGACAGAAAGTACATGTGGGCCATATAGATAACACTGTGTTCAGGCACAGGGGGTTATTTAAGATTTAGCACAAAACAATGCTAAATGCAAGACAATAGATAATAAACAGTCACAGTCATGTGATCAGGGGGCTGGAAGAAGGTTCCTAGATACAAGGTAATCACAGAGGTAAAAGTATATTAATATAACTGTGTTGGTTATGCAAAACTGGGGAATGGGTAATTAAGGGATTATCTATCTTTTAAAACAATAACAATTCTATGGTAGACTGTCCCTTTAATAATGTAAACGGAAAATTTTAGTTTTTTTTTTCAAATACTAATGCAGCTGTATCGGTTGTGTACTTCCTACAATTGTTCACTTGCAGATAGGCATCTCCCATGTAAATCTATTGGCTGATACATACTTCCTATTAATATTTGATAGGTACTTCATGTTAATGCTTATTAAGTTTTAGTAGGAAGTATTTAAAAAAAATAGGCACTTTTTTTTCCTGAAAAAATACAAAGTAAAGCTGTTTAAATTTAAACGAATTAATCATACATATTAATGCATATTCCTAGGAAATTCACATTCATTAATTAGTTTAAATTTAAACAGCCTTACTTTATATTTGTTTCAGGAAAAAAGTGCCTATTGTTTTAATTGTTTTTGTTTTTTTAATATATGCATGACAAAATATTTTTTAATACAGTGTCAGCGTCCCTTTAAATATTAATATCAATTCATGATATATGTGCTATTCATACTTATTAGCTGGCTCAGTTTTGCTTTGTATGCAAATTTAAACCAATTGGAATGAGGTGCAGTATTAGCAAAGCTGGTCTGGCAAACAAACAATTATTTATTTTAATGATTAATTCCCATAGTCCTCTACTGGTCTTGTTCCATTATATTTCAAGGTACTCTCTCTTTCTTCCCCACTGCTTCTCTCACAGTAACCTAACCTGTCTACTTCCAGTCATACAGAGCTGCTTGCTAAGGGCACATGGGATATAATTCAGTTCACTGAACAGTGTCGATTTCCATTAATTACAGCGGATAAAAACTCCAAAAACTGCAGCATTCTTTTCAGCAAAATGTTAATCAGATGCTAAATTGTAAATTCCGATCTGTCTATCAGGTTGGAGTTAAATTAACAGCAGTAAATAAGCTTGTGAAAGTCTATTTATACAGATGTTGTCAGATTTATCACACATTTCCCTGTGTTATAGCATGATCCGTAATGAGACCGAGATACGCACTAAACATTATTTTTTATTAGTTTCTCAGGAGGACTACAGATTAAACAAAATATAAGGGCACAACTATAATTTATGCTGCTCTTGCTGATTTAAGTAAATGCACTGAGCGCAGTGGTGTATTTATATTTTGAGCTGTCCTAAGCACTGGGAATTCTGCTGTTTCCTTAAAGGGACACTGAACCCACATTTTTTCTTTCATGATTTAGATAGAGCATGACTTTTTAAGTAACTTTCTAATTTATTCCTATTATCAATTTTTCTTTGTTCTCTTGCTATCTTTATTTAAAAATTAGGAAAGTGATGCATAGGAGCCCGGCCCATTTTGGTTGAGAACCTGGGTTATGCTTGCTTATTGGTGTGGTAGATGTAAGCCTCCAATAAGAAAGCACTATCCATGGTTCTGAACCTAAAATGGGCTGGCTGCTAAGATTTACATTCCTGCTTTTAAAATAAAGATAGCAAGAGAACAAAGAAAAAATGATAATAGGAGTAAATTAGAAAGTTGCTTAAAATTTCAGGCTCTATCTGAATCATGAAAAAAATATGGGTTCAGTGTTCCTTTAACCCACTACCGAAAAGTTAAACTCACATTTGCCTCCTGTAATTCTGATAACTTGCATGCAACCCAATTAAACAACAAGGAATAATTGATTTGTAATACATTTATGAAATAAAATATTTGGACAGCAGATAAGTATGAAGGCATCATGTCACAGAGCTACCTTTCACAATATGCTGGCCCCAAATGCTGTTGCTGTGGGCACAGGCAAAGTTTGGCTCTGTAGAAATATGCCCCTGGTGTGCCCTCCACACTAGTGTTTTGATAGCAAAAAATATTTTCATCCAAATTTCAGAGTCATTTTGCATATTTATACAATTATGACTTGGATTCCAATCTTGAAGATCGTGTTTATTGTCTGTTTTATGACACCCAATATGCCTTTTTTAACATTGTAGTGATGACAATGCAAATGATAGCACTATTTCCGTATTGGAAAAATATGTAGGGCTGATATCAGAAAATTCACCCATACGATGCATAGACAGAAATTATTTCTGCGCTCGCAATCCACCCAACTATAAGTTTTATCAACTACATATCGACAACGTAATGGACACATCGAATTCAGTAGCCAAAGGCACTTCATAGGTGTTCAACAGACACAGATTGGAGGACGATAACTAGGGATGGGCGGATGTGTTTTATATTCTAATTTGAATGTTAGAACGTATATTCTTAAAAATTCTATAATCGAATGCTATTTACAGTTTTCGAAATGTCACTTTCCAATTTGAATGTTTATAATTAGATCAAATGTCCACATTAAAAATTTTGAATTTAACATTTGATTTTACAAATACTATTCAGAACATCAATAGTTCATGTGGTAAGGAATTTGGTAAATTGATACATAATAGATACAAATTCAATTTGAATTACATTTGAAGAAAGCATTAGAAATGCCTATTACAAATATAAAATTCTAATTTTTCGAATTTGAATATTGCATAGTTTGAATTGAACTATTAAAAAATTCAAATAAAATATTACATTTAAAGAAAGCATTAGAAATACTATTACATTAAACGAATTTTAGAATGTTCTACAAAACATTCGAAATGAACAAACATGTTAAAATTTGTTTCATTTTTCGAATGTTTGCGAAATATTTTGCCATCCTTAAGGATAACACAACTGATACATGATAATGATTATCTACCACCAATCTGTGTGCATCTTCAGACCCAAAAAATAAGGTGATACTGCCCATGCCAACAAGGGGTGACAGTCATTTTTGATGAAGACAGTAAATGTAAAAACACAAATGAAACGTATCTACAAGATATTGATAGATGTGATATTGATACAGCTATCGATTACCTATCAGTAAATTATATTTACAATGATTTCAATACAAAACAAACATCATTCTA
This sequence comes from Bombina bombina, assembly GCF_027579735.1. Taxonomy (NCBI): domain Eukaryota; kingdom Metazoa; phylum Chordata; class Amphibia; order Anura; family Bombinatoridae; genus Bombina; species Bombina bombina. The sequence goes on from NC_069508.1 coordinate 107,237,653, forward strand.
TCCAATTGCCACACACTATACTCAATTAACCCCATTAACCCATGGAATTACTCACTGATAGAAGCCACCTAGTGTAGGTGATCAACATCCATTATCTTTCATTAAAGGATCAATAAACTCACCATTTCAAGAACAAATCCTGCCTGTCGCTTCTCTCTGATGTGTGCAGCTTCTAGGATCTGCAGTTTGAACAGATTTATCTGCTGGTGTGGATTGGATTCCTGGTTACTGGTTGGGTGAGTCTGTCCAGCATGGCTGCAGTGTAGAGGTGCCGGTTTTAAAAATTATTTATCTATGTATATGAATTTTATTCTAATTTTTTATATTGAAATTAGAGTATAAAGGAAATAAATGGCTATTTTATTTACTTTGAAAGCAGATCCCAAGCTTTCTTCTCTGTCAATTTGAATAAATGCTTTATTGTGCAAATGACCAGGTTATACCTCCTGTGCAATTTTGTTCCCCTTGTCTTAACAAGGTTTTATTATCTAAGGATAAGGGATTCCTTATCTGAGGATAATGCTGTTCAGAGGGGTTGTCTCACCTTCTGTTAACGTGTCCTAGTCTTTGACAGAATTCACATGCAGTGCCCTGTAGTTCCTCTCAGTCAGTCTCTGGGAGTGTTTTGTTTGCCTAAAGATTTTGCTGTGCAGTTGACTTCTGTAGTTTCTTGTCCTCTCTGGGAGTAATTATCACAGTTCCTCTTGCAGATCAGGGTCAGGGGATTTTATTCAAATTTTTTTTGTAGTTCCCAAAAAGGAGGGAACGTTTTGACCCATTCTAGACTTAAAGTCTCTCAACAAGTTTCTCAAGGTCCTGTATAGCGACTATTAGTTCTATTCTACCTCTATTTTAGGAGGTCAGTTTATAACCACTATAGACCTAAAGGATGCGTATCTTCATGTGCCTATCCACAGGGAACATTTTAAGTTCCTGAGGTTTACTTTTTTGGATCAACATTTCCAATTTGTAGCCCTGCCTTTCGACCTCACCACTGCTCCTCAAATCTTTACGAAGGTTCTAGGGGCTCTTGTGGCTTTGGCCAAATCTCTAGGGATTGCGGTGGCTTCTGGACGATATCTTGATCCAGGCGCCATCTTTTCAGTTAGCAAGATCTTATACAGATTCTATGTTAGCTATTCTCCGCTCTCACGGGGTGGAAGGTGAATCTAGGGAAAAGTTCCTTGGTACCAGGGTATGTTTTCTGGCAACAATCATAGACTCAGTATCTATGAAGATTTTTTTGATGGAGGTCACAAAATTGAAGCTACCAGAGGCCTGTTGTTCTCTTCAGTCCTCTGTTCATCCATCCGTGGCTGTGGTATCTATGGACATTATTCCATTTGCTTGCTTCCATCTGACACCTCTACAGTTATGTATGCTCAATTAATGGAACGGAGACCACTTGGATCTCTCTCAGAGGATAGTTTTAGACTCTCAGTTAAGGATGTCTCTGTCTTGGTGGATCTCCCAGGACCATTTGTCTCAGGGCACTTTTTTCCTGAGACGCTGGGGAGCAGTTTGGGGGTCCCGAAGAGCTCAGGGACTTTGGGACTAAGGAGGAGTCTGCCCTCCTATAAATATCCTAGAATTGAGAGCAATTCTCAATGCTCTATCAGCTTGGCCTCAACTGAGTTTAGTCTGGTTTATCAGATTTCAATCAGACAACATCACTTTGGTGGCGTATATCAACCAGCAAGGAGGAACTCAGAGCTTGTTAGCTATGAATGAGGTGGCTCGCATTCTTCAGTGGGCAGAGTCTCACAATTGTCATCTCTCTGCCATTCATATCCCAGGGATGGACAACTGGGGAAGGCGGATTATCTGAGCAGGCAGAACGTTTCATGCAGGGGAAGGCCTCTCCATCCGGTAGTTTTCTCATGTCAAACCTCAAGTGGGGAGTTCAGGAGCTAGATCTGATGGAATATTTTCTAAACACCAAGCTTCCAAGATACTGAGAAAGATCAGGAGATCCTCAAGCAGCTCTAGTAGATGCCCTGGTTGCCCTTTTTCTTCGGGTGATAGCTGGTATCAAATAGGAGCAGGCTTCGGTGACTCTAATAGCTCCAGTGTGGCCTAACAGAACTTGGTTTGCGTACCTAGTGAGGATGTCATCATTTCCCCCACGGAAATTTCCTCTGAGGAAGGATCTTCTACTTCTGGGTTCCTTCCTCCATCCAAACTTAGTCTCTCTGAAGCTGACTGCTTGGAGATTTAATGCTTAGTCTTGTCCAAACAAGGTTTTTTCTGTGAAAGTTATTCAGACTATGATTCAGGCTCGTAAGCCTGTTACTCTCGCATGTTTTTTTTTAATAAGGTATGGCATAAATACCTTAATT